>NC_081409.1:31692905-31992905 GCF_030272615.1 Cryptomeria japonica | reverse complement strand
GATGGTGATTCAATGTTTGTGATAAACGCCATTGAAAATCGGGACAACCCAAGTTGGAATTCTGCAATGTGAATTGAAAGAATAAGTATGTACTTGGATATGATGGAAGAATTTGTGTTCTCACATGTATATTGTAAAGTCCAACACTACTACAAACTATGTATCTAATTGTGCCATTGATTAGGAGCTGGTAGAAGTCATATAGGAATGAGTTGAAGTTTGAAAGGACCTTAGTGCCATCATTGAGAGGGATGTCTCAGACCACTCTCCATTGAGTCATGTAAACATAAGATATGGTAAGCATAATATGGCCCCCAAAACAATGTCAAACAAGATAAGATGATTGGGGTCATCGTATCTTCATGGTTTGGATCCACCTCGCTCAACCTGAGAATAAAAGACAATAGGTGTTATGTCGGATGTCTAGGTCATGAATACTCTTCCATTTTTAGCCTTCGATCTTTCGAACCAATCTACCACATCCATTCCCAACCTCCCTTAGGCACTGTAATGAAGGATTCCATAGATCTTGTTAGGAAAATGTTTGATGTAGATGAAAAGATCATTTTGATGGCATTTGAATACTAAATGTTCAATTTTCGGATGACCTAAATCACACACATTAAGATTTGACTTCTAGGTTTAAAAGTGTTAAACACTCATAATTGACTGACATTCTCTAAGCTTAATATGTTGTGTAGTGTGTGTGGTTTAAGGTTGGCCAATTCCACCTACCAAATGTAGCATTCCTGGTCACAAGTTTCCATTGCATTAAAGGTGGAGTTCTTAAATTGTGCCAAGGCGCTCTAGGCAATACATAAAAATAAATATGGTGATCTCATCAGTGGTATCCCAACCCAAAGGAGAAAATTCATTACCATCGGCTATGTTGAATCTAACTACAATGTTCACTCTATAATAAACTAAATAAAAGAGGTGCTTTTGATCAAGGGAGATGTCGAGGAAAGCATAGTTAGGATAATCATCGAGAAACAAATTTTGGCTCGGGCACCTATAACATTATACACACCTCTGGAAGCATGAAAAGGCAAAATGCTATCAAGTGCTTGATCTATCCAGCTTTCTAGGGCCCTATGATTGATGCCCTCAAGAATCTAACGATGTCTCTAGCTAAAGGTCTAATTGGAACGCAATATCTATAGAATTTGCATTGAAGAACAAGTTGTTGGATGAAGCCATAGCCTTACTACAAGATGGGCTATCTCAAAACAACATTGAGAGATCTTAGGAAGTCATTGAGGACATCTTTGTATCGATATTGTAAATTTTTTCTATTTAATGAATGGGAGCTACCTCACTAGTAGAAATTGGAGCTGTCTATTCTCCATACAATTTATGCGATTTCTATTGGTTTGATCCTCTTAATTTGCCTTTTCAATGTTGTAAATATGCAAAAAAAAATCGTTGAGAAATAATTGTGTTATGCAAATTTGTATTTTTGATTGGAGAATAGTCATCACCAATTGAGACTCACATATGGATGCAAGAATATGTGTTAATAAAAAATAGAAGTATTTAATTTGATGTGTTTGTGACACTTAAATACATGAAAAGTTTTAGTTTTCTTTTTAAAAAACATTTTATTTAAATCTAATTATATTGTCTCTTCCACCTCTAACTACCACTCACTGTGAATTTATCAATCAATTATTCTATCTCCATCATGCAACCATGGAGGCTTCACTTAATGAACCTAGGTTATATCACGTGCGTTCATGGCATACTAAAGAATCCCCCTATTTTAAAAAAAAATATTGCCCTAAACTCCTTTTTTTTACCCCCTCCTAATACATAGCCTAAATTAAAAGTTCCCTATTTTTGCTAGATATTGCATTTTTTCATAGCTCGAATTTAAAACCCCCTATTTTTACTGATAGGCAATATATTATACCCTAATTTTTGGGATGTTAAACCCCACAATATGAATGCACATGATATAATATTGCTTAGCCAATGAAGCCCCCATGCATGCAACTAGTTAACTTAGTAATTATCTCAATCTAATATTATTAATTATAATATAAAATAAAAATATGATGATGATGATGATGATGATGATGATGATGATGATGATGATGATGATGATGATGATGTAGTCTTAATAGATTTTTTTACTTTAGTCAAGAGTTTAATAGAAATATTAAAATATAATTATATAATGATAATAATAATTTGGTAGGAAAATTTGTTTTACTTTTGTAAATAATTTAATAAAATAAGAATATATTAGAATCTAGAATTTAAGCGAAAATAAAATAAAATTATTTAATTCTAATTATATCTTCACTTCCACCTTTCAACTACCACTCACTATAAGTTTATCAATCAATTCTTCTATCTCCATCATGCAACCAATTAACTTAGTAATTTTTTATTTTATTTTTTAGATTGTAGGAATCGGTACCGCATGGGCTGGGGTGAGACTAGACCTTGTGACCTCATGCTTCACCACTAGAAGCTCTCACCAATCAAGCTAGGCCCCCAACCCAAGTTGACTTAGTAATTATCTCAATCTAATATTATTAATTATAATATAAAATAAAAATATGATGATATAATAATGATGATGATGATGTAGTCTTAATAGATTTTTTACTTTAGTCAAGAGTTTAATAGAAATATTAAAATATAATTATATACTAATAATAATTTGATTGCCTGAGTTGGCCTAGTGGTGGAGAACTTGTGCTCTTGAAAGAGAGGTCACAAGTTCAAATCCCACATGGGGTAGGGTATGTACATCTTATCGGCTTCGGCCTATTATCGATCGAAAAAAAAAAAAATTGGTAGGAAAATTTTTTCTTTTGTAAAAAATTTAATAAAATAAGAATATAGTAGAACTTGGAAAAACAAAAAAAACAAATATTTTATTTAATTATAATTATATCTTCACTTCTACCTCTCAACTACCACTCACTATGAGTTTATCAATCAATATTATTAATTATAATATAAAATAAAATATGATGATATAATAATAATAATAATGATGTAGCCTTAATAGATTTTTTTATTTTAGTCAAGAGTTTAATAGAAATATTGAAATAGAATTATAATTATAATAATTTGGTAGGAAATTTTTTTTTCACTTTTGTAAAGAATTTAATAAAATAAGAATATATTAAAACATAATAATATTAAGATTAATTATAATATATTAATATAATAAATTTTTAAGTGCAATAATGAACAAATATGACATCTTTTGGCATACTTTACCTAGATCAATCAATTTTGTCTATCCATCATGCCATCAATTAAGTTCATAATTACCCCAATCACTTGTCTCATTGAATCTTCTCATCAGATTCTATCCATCATGCAATCAGTTTACTCTGTAATTATCGAGCAATCAATTCATCCCATCAAATCATGCCATTGATCAATATCATATGAAATAATAGTATAATAATAGATTAGAAACAATGTAGTCTTAATATACTTTGTGCTTTTAATTTTTTAAGTGGAATAATGAACAAATATGATATCTTCGCCATGCTTTACCTATATTCCTCTTAAGGTATGCTAGTAATATCAATATTAATATTATAAAAAAAAATCTAATTATAATGTATTTATATTATATTTGCGTCGAAGGCGTATTATACTCACATAATGGATACACAAATATGTCTTAATAAAAACTAGAATCATTTAATTTGACGTGTTTGTGAGACTTAAATGCATGAATTTTTTTTTAAAAATTATTTACTTTCTCCTCTCAACTACCACTCACTTTGAGTTTAACTATTAATCAATTTTGTCTATCTCCATCATACACATAGTCAATTAATATTAAAATAACAATATAAAGATTGATAATATAATAATAATAATTAGTATTAATAGAATTTTTTTCTTAGGTGAAGAGTTTAATATAATTTGACGTGTTTGTGACACTTAAATGCATAATATATCTGTGGGTGTGTGTGTGATACATATACGTATATGTATGTATATATATACAAACATATATATATCTATATATATATATATATATATATATATATATATGTATGTATGTATGTATGTATACATACATGTATGTATATATGTATACATACATACATACATACATACATATATATATATATACACACATACATACATACATACATACATACACACACACACACACACACACACACACACATATATATATATATATATGTATATATATGTATATATACATATATACATACATGTATACATATATATATATACACACATACATACATACATATATACATATATGTATATATATGTATATATGTATGTATGTATGTATACATACATATATACATACATGTATACATATACATATACATATACATATACATATACATATACATATACATACATATATATATATATATATATATATATATATATATATATATATATATATATATATATAGACACACACACATGTATGTATATATATTTTCTCCTCTCAACTACCACTCACTGTGAGTTTAACTATTAATCAATTATGTCTCTCCATCATACAAATAGTTAACTTCATAATTATGTCAATCTAATATTAAAATAACAATATAAAGATATGATAATATAATAATACTAGTTAGTCTTAATAGATTTTTTTTTCTTTGGTGAAGAGTTTAATAAAAATACAAAAATATAGTAATATCTTAATATTAATTTAATATTGATTACAATATCATAATATAATAATAATTTAAAATTAATTACAATATAATTATATAATTATTTTTTAAGTGGAATAATGAACAAATATAATATCTTTCAACATACTTTACCTATATTTCTCTATAAAGATAGGTATACTAGTGTAATTATATTGACATAATTATTATTATCATTATAATAATGATATGTAATTGTAATATATAATATATTATTGATAACAAATTTTATAATTCTTCAAATTCAAATGAAGTAAACAATATTATAAAATAAAATAGTTGATAAATAATTTTAAAGTAAAATCAAATAACCATTCAATGAATAATAATTAAATAACTCAAAAGTAGAATAAAATAATCATTGAACAAATAAATAGACAAAGATTGACCTTTCCCATTTACATCACATTGTAATCAATATATAATTTAATTAACATTTTAAATTACATAATACATAATGAAAAGTTGAAATTATCAAAATTCTCATTTTTAAGAAACTTGACTTCAACTACACTTCTAGGAATCTAATTATCAAGTCTAAAATCAAATGGTAAAAATTATCATAATTAACATTTTAACAACTCTACTTTAACTATGCTTCTCCAAATTTTTCTATCAAACTTAAAATCGACCAATTAATCAATTATTTATTCTAAGGAGCACAATCAACTTCAGCTACACTAGTAGCAATTACATCTAGTATGAATTGAATTTGGAGCCAAGGTAAACCTTAACAACTTTAATATTCATCGATTTAATATAACGTTGATATAGATTTAGCTTGCATGAGCCTATCGATCTCAAACTATTACTTACCTATTTGTAAATCAACAATAAATACTTTTTATTACAATATACAAAGACAAGTACTCACCACTACATGACACTTGTTTATATACGACTAAATTTCAATTTAGCACCATCTGCTAGTCTTGGATTTGGCAAAAACTTTATAGCTTCATTTGGGTTTACAAGCTCCCACCTAAATAGAGAAACAAAATTATAAATATTAATATAAATATAAGCACATAATCAATTCAAATAAACATGCAATATGTTATAATAGAAAAGGCATGTGCTTAATAATGCAATAACTTATGAATTATCATTGGTCAATTTAATCTATTGATTAAATTCTAAAATTTTCTTAGAATATTAAATAATCCTTAAATTATAACTTGGGAATTAGAAAAATACTTATAATCAAGGCATATGTAATGCAACAACATGAAGAGCTCCATTTTAACAAGGTTGTTTCCTGGGCATACTCGAGGACCAGTGCCAAAAACATTATATACACCTGGACTAGGCACAAATCCCTGCACCATAAAAAGTATATAAGTAGATTTGATAAGTGAAAAGGCCAACTTAAAAAGTAATTTATATAATAATATCAACCATACCTCCCATCTATCAGGATTAAACTTTAGAGGGTCCTTAAAGTAATGTGGATCAACATGAATAGAACGTAACCAAACTATTACTTTCCAACCTTTTGGAAATTTGTAACCTGTTATAAAAAACAACACAATTTAATCTTTAACTTGGTTTCCTAATCTATTGAGAACATCGTACATCAATTATTTATATTTATATTTTAAGAAAAAAGAAAATACCATTGAAATTTGTATCCTTTGCTACAGTTCTAAACATGAAGTGTGCTACATTTGCAAGTCTGATAACTTCATCAATCACCTACATATGTAATTATATAAACATTAGATGATAGCATTAACATCATATAAATGTCTTATTTATAAACCAAAAACTATATTATCGAACTACTTTGTTTATAAACAAATTATATATACACACCTTTTACTAAAGGGTCAAAAAGAAAGCTTGGTCAATCAAGAGTTTTTGCAATTTCAAAAGTTTACAAGGTATAATTATGAAAAACTTGCTCAAATGGTTAGTTTTATGATAAAATATAAAAATCTAATATTCCTAAGGGTCTCATAAGTCCATAAAACATGTTAATTGAATCGTAACACAAAAAATACCATGCCTACATACAAAATAACAATGGTCATATATAGAGGAAACAAAAAGATAAGGACCAACTATCAAAATGTGCATACGCCCTTAAGGTTTCACGTCTATGAAAATGTATATCCAAACTCTCTCATATTTAGTAGTAATATATACAAACATAGCATGTCGATACATGAACATTAGTTTACAATATAAAGTATAGCCATTTTATGCTACCCAACCATAGTTTGTTAAATACAACCTTTGAAGTATAAGTCATTTTCTTCACATCATCAAATTTGAGAATATTATCTTCTCCCATCTCCTGACGAATGGTATAATTTTCCTTCTGAAACACACACCTCTTGTGGATTAGAGAAAAGACACATCTAGAAACATAGAAAATGTGTATAGATCAAGGTACAAAATAAGAAATTAGTCTACCAAGTTATATGATGAGGGGGAAAAGAACAATGGAAGAAACAATTTATAAAAACATGTATATTTTACCTTTAATTTACTTAACACTTCAGGGTATTTACATAAGTAATAGAGAGCCCATGTCATTGAGCAAGCTGTAGACTCGTATCCTCCTAGAAGTATAGATGTTATGTTATCCAAGACTTCCTCTTCACTCAATTTATCACCGTTGGCATCAACTGAATCCATTAAATCTTGCAAAAAGTCAATCTTCACATTCTCCTTGTTGACTTTCCTATTACGTATCTCAGACTCTAGAATAATTGATAGCTTTTTCCTACACTGAATATGAATGCATACATCAAAGAAGTTTTGTTAGTTATATTTTCTTATAAAGAAGCTAAAATACACAATACATATAATATATGAAAGAGAAAAAGATTAATTGCAATAATCAACTATAATTTAATAAAAATCTCAAAAATCAAATACAATCTTACAAAAAATTAAAAATTAATTTTTTTTTTAAAAAACTCTTATAAACCATTAGAAATCAAAATTAAAACCCCAAATCAAAAAATACAAGTCCAATTAGAAGATAAATACCTATATAACCAATCCATAAATTAATAAGAGAATACAATGCAATATAACTATTTCAAGACACTGACCAACTAAGAAATATTTTCAACTTGACTATATTATTGGACAATGTAAGGAGCAATAGTTCGAAATAGACAAATGGAAACCAAATATGTTGAAATTCTCATGCAAAGGAGCTTAAGGGACTGCAAAATACAATTTTTAGCAATAGAGAATAATAGAATAATATCATTAGAAAATACAAATCTGATTGAAAAGGAATGGGCAAATATTTGATATTAATGTCTCCTTAAGATTAGTAACATAAAATAAACCAAATTTAGGTTGAAAGGTACTGAAACTATCTTTAAAAAAATCTTTAAGACCAATACATGACATGATGATGTGGTCAAGTATACAAGGAATAAGAGAACACAAATCTAGCAAGGAGAGAAGACCATTTTTTAAAGGCTAATAATATGACACAAATGATATTCGAGGGTGTGTCATACTAGCATGACCAATCAGGTTAAAGTTTATATAGAAGGGTGAATGAAACCATCTTACCCAAAACCCATGAAGACCAATGCATAGCATGAAAGATTCCATCTAGGAATGCACCTAACTAAGAAGACCAGTTGCAGGAGTGAGAGAGAGATAGTGGTACCTTCAGAGCATAATGGAATGCAGTGCCTGGTATATTAATAGGTTGGGCTCTAAGACCAGCTAAAAGTCCTCTGTACATCATCTCCATGCTTTCCAGCAATGGACCTCTCTGAAAGCTTAAGAGTAAGGAACAGATATTGCTGAATCCCAACTGCAATACCAGAAAAAGAGATCTTTTCAAACAAAATAAATATCTTTCGTTAACATGTTATCTCTTTTTTTGAAAAAACTATACTTATGTCTAAAAAGCCAAGATAGTGCATGCACATACAGCTCTGATTTCATCACCAGTATTGATGGTTCCCTTAGCAGACCAGTTTTCAAAGGCTTCTTTGAATGCAGGCTGTAAACTGATAAACACATGCTGCAATGACCGGGGTCTGTTAATGGCATCCATTAAAGCACGTCTCAGTCTTTTGTGGTGCAGCCCTTCCACCATGATGACCGATTTTTCTCCAAGTAGTTTAGGAGCAGGCCAACCTGCAGTAAAACTACCATCCTCTGTTCCTGTCCCCATCACAAATCTGTTGGCCTCTGGAGAGCATGTTATAACAGAAGGGAACCCAAATAAATAGGTTCTATAAATCCCAGTATCCCCATATCTGCAAACCAAAAAATAAAAGAGATATAAGAAAGGTATTGATCTTGCATGAGATCTGGTCATGGGGGTATATCAATGTAATAAATGGTCTGTAAGGGAAATCACATAGACAATAGTTCCACAAAGGTAGAGTGTCTGCTACTGAAATTACAAGGACACTATTGCCAAGCATATTATCAGAAGGGTACTGATTTTGTATCAGATCCCGTCGTATTGCAGTAATAATTCTGCAGAAGGGTTGGTAATAATTATTGATGCACAATAGTGCATCCTACAAATCTCGTACCCACAGGGGCAGACTACGCTCAGATATCCTATATACACTTAAAAAATTATAACCTCTCCTAAAAATCTCACACCACAGGGGCAAAATAAAACCAGATATTCTGTATAGAAAAATTATAACCCCTCCTACAAATCTCATACCCAAAGGGGCAGCTCTCCTACAAATCTCATATCCAGAGGGGCAGCCTAAGCCCAGATATTCTATATACACTCGAAAATTTATGACCTCTCCTAAATATCTCATACCCATAGGGACAGACTAAGCCCAAATATTCAATATAAACTTGGAAAATTATAAACTCCCCTAAAAATCTCATGTATAACCTCTCCTACAAACTCATACAAAACAGGAGCAGACTAAGCCCAGATATTTTATATATACTTGAAAATTCATTAACCTCTCCTAAAAATCTCACACCCACAGGTGCAGAGTAAACCCACATATTTATACTTTATCTATAGACAGTTCAAAATTTGTTTCCTCTTAGTTTAAGATCTTACCAGTGTACCCAAGCTTGACACTAAATCTAACCTTAACAATTCCAGAGCAGAAAAAGCATAAGAAGAGATTAAATGATTACTTGGCATTTCTCTTCCATATAAACTCATCAGGCTTGTCAATAAACTTGAAATACCATAAAAATTCCAGCAGCTCTCCAATAAGGGGCCATCCCATATGACCAGGAGGAAGCTTTCCTCCATTGTTAGATCTTAAATGTGAGTGACAAAACCTCCATTCATTGAAGGATCTTAGCACCCATATAAGTAATGGGAGCAACCCTAATACAAGCCCTAGCACCCACATTGCATCCATAAAATTCAGCTCTTTCCAATGTAAAGTTTATATTCCCTGTTCTAAAACTATACGCAGAGGTATTGTATAGCTATCCAGCGTACTTATGCACCCATAACATATTCGGGTGTGACGTTAAGACTTGACATGCCGACAGGAGGATGCCCGGCTTGGCTGCATGGAATCTCCCCACTTGGCATTTTACTTAGGTCTATGGTTCTATGGCCTACCTTTGATTTAAAAACAATTTCTTATTAGATTAGTAGTTAGAAAGAATTTTTTATTACGTTTATTTAAAGGGTGCAGGGAATATATTTAATCTTAATTTTAATCAAATTAATTTAAAAACATCTATGGTTAAAATGAGTAAGAATGTGACCGATAGACGAGTGAAAGAGGTTCTTTTTTCTTTCTACCCTTAAAAAGTCTAAGGATCTAACCAGCTTTTCTTTGGCTTTTTCTCAAATATATTAGGAAGTTGTTGGCAAAGATATTCTTTATGGTTGCTCAAAATTTCTTCACCTTTGGGGTTTCACTCACCTAAGGAATGCAACAATACTTTTTTGTTCTTATTTTGAAAAAATATGGAGCTAACAAGATGTTTGAATTCAAACCATGGATTACCTTTCTAAATGTTGATTACTTTTCAAGAATAACATGGATTACCTTTTTAAAAGAGAAATCGAAAGTTTTTGAGAAGTTAAAAATATTCCAATCTATGATAGAAAATGAGATTGGTAGGACTATCAAATGCTTAAGATCTAATAAAGGTAAAGAGTTTACTTTTGACAAATTTGAAGAATTCTATAAGGAATATGAAATCCTGAGACAATACTCTGCCCATAGGACTCCTCAACAAAATGGAGTAGTGGAAAGGAATAATAAAACAGTGCAAGAGATGACAAAATAAATGTTGACCCAAGCTAAGCTACCTAACTTATATTGGAGAGAAGAACTTTAGACTATAGTCTCCATTTTAAATAGAGCACAAGTCAGAACTAAGACACCATATGAATTGTGGAAATGAACATTGACATCAATTAGGCATTTCAAGATATTTGGAAGTGTTACATCAAAAGGGATGAATACAATTTGGGTACATTTGAATCAAGATCTAATGAAGGTATTATTCTTGGTTCCTCTTCAAGAAGTAAGGCATATCTAGATGTTATAAGAAAAGGATACATAGGATTTTTGAAAGTGCTAATGTGAGTATTGATGAGACAATGCACTCTAATGAAGCTTTTGATGAAAATGAAAGTGGTGGATCATTCTACAACAATGATGAGTCCATTGAAAGTGAATCTAAAAATATAGTTTCAAAGACTTCCGCTAAGTATGTTCAAAATTCACTTTAAAGATTAATTTATTAGATGCAAAGATGGTGGAGTTCAAATTAGTAGGTTAGAAAAAAGCAAATGAACCGGTACACTTTTCTTTATTATCAAAAATTCAACCAAGTACTTTTGTGGAAGCTAGAAAAGATAAGAGTTGGTTATAAGCAATAGAAGAATAGCTAAATTAGATTGAGAAGAATGGGACTTGGGAACTTGTTCCTAGACCTAAGGATAAGAATTTCATTAGTATTAAATGGGTTTTTAGAATAAAATTGAATGAAGATGGAAATGTGGTTAAAAATAATGTTAGAATTGTATGCAAAGGCTATGCTCAAGTGGAAGGAGTTGATTTTCAAGAGAAATTTTCTCTAGTAGCAAGGTTAGAGGAAATCATAATGTTTCTAGCATTATCAACATTCAAGAACTTCAAGGTATAACAGATGGATGTCAAGTCAACTTTTCTAAATGAAGAATTAGAAGAAGTTTACATTGAGTGAAAAAAAGGGTTTTATTTGTCTGAGAATCCAAAGTTTATATATGCAAAATTAACAAAGTCATTTATGGACTCAAGAAAGCCCCTAGGACATGGTATTCAAGGGTAGACAAGTACCTACAACAGTAAGGCTTCTAAAAGGGTGGTGTAGATAGTAACCTATATATCAAAATTGAAAGTGATCAAATATTAATCATTGTTTATTTTCATTATATTATTTTTGGAGGCAATAGTGATAAAATACGCACACAATTTAGGGATGCAATGCAAAAACAAATTGAGATGTTAATTCTTCGTGAGATCATTCTTTTTTGGTTTACAAACTTCTCAATCAAATAAAGGTATATTTATATCACAAACCAAGTATGTGAAAGAAATGTTGAACAAGTTTAAAATGGAATATCACAAACTAGTTATCACACTTATGGTTATAGCGTGTAAATTGAGTGAAGATGATGAGTCATCCCCAACAAATCAGACTTTGTATAGATCTATTATTGTGAGTTTGTTGTATGTAATGACTTCTAGACTGGTTATAATGAAAGCAGTAGGTAGGGTGACAAGGTTTAAAGCACCTAAGGGAACTCATGTGAAGTCAATAAATCTACATTAGATTTTGGTTTGTAGTATTCCAAGAGCAAGAATTACAGTTTGACAACATACACAAATGTAGATTGGGCTAGAAGTGTAGATGATTGGAAGAGTACAAGTGGTGAATCATTTTTTCTTGGTGATAGTCTTGTGTCTTGGTTGAATGGAAAGTAGGATTTGTTTTTATTATCCACAACAAAAGTTAAGTATGTTGTAGCAGTCTATTGTTGCACTTAGGTGAACTATGGATGAAAAAGACCCGAAGGAGATGAAGATTGAGTTCAATGAGCCCATTCATACTCTTTGTCATAATACAAGTGATATAAACATCTCAAAGAATCCGATAATGCATTCAAGGACAAAGCATATTTTAATTATCATTTTTCGAGAGATAAGGTTGCAAACAAAGAAGTGAAGGAATATGTTGAAACAAAGGAGCAAATTGTTGGCATCTTTATAAAACCTCTTTCAAAGGAGATATTTGAATAGCTTAGGCAAAAGGGTAGTTCCCTCCTCTCAATTCAAGAGGAAGTATAGTTTCAAGGGAGTGTTGACTCCCTACCAAAGGAATACTTGATGGTTTTGTGGTGAAGTGAAGGATGTAAAAGAGAACTTGATTTGTATCAATCTAAGGGAGAGATAACTCTATGCAATGAAGCATGTGAGCCATTTCTATTATATAGAAGGGGGAGAAAGAAGACCAAAATTCTAAGAAAAGAGAGCTCTAGAGATGAAAATGTATCGAAAGTAGATATGCTACATATGGGAGCATTTGTGTCTTTCGATCAATGACAAAGGGGTCCAGATTGTTGAACATTGTGTTGTCATTGATGTCAAAGGTGTATGTCATGGGTGTTGTCAACATTATCATTATGTTCCCCTTAATGTCAAGGTATCTAGAAGGTTTTTGTAATCTTAATTACTTCTATCATGTCATGTCATGCTAGAGCATCCATGTTCTAAAGGACAAAGCCAAACTATGTTGGATATAACTCTTATAGAATGTTAATGTTTTCATCATAAAATTGTTTCACTTGTTTGCAGAGGTCTAGAAGTGTCTATGGTATGTTTCTAAGGTATGTTGCTAAGAAATTGTATGTACATTGGCACAATGTTTTGTACTACATGTTGGCAAATGCACACTCCAATGAGACATTGTAGGTGATTGAAGGTATTGTCATTGATGACAACCTTACAATCATGTGATACTGACAGGAAGACACAGGCACCGGCATCGACAGACTCCACACCGGCATACAAAACACTGGCACCGAAAAGGAAGAATACTGACACCTTGACCGACAACAATTTTGTATTAATGTATTTTGTAATTAATTGTAGAATCTTTTGTAAGCCGACATGACGGATTGTAATATGACTCATATATGTATGAGATCATTGTAGATCATTGTATATAGGATACATTGCGAAATATGAATAGAAGGTAGCAGACCTAATGTGTGAATTATTAGGTTAAGGGTTTATGTATGTAGCAGAGCTTAAACCGGTACTGAATCTGGCATAGCAAATGCTAATCTGAAGCAGTACAAGACATTGGATTTGTATAATCCATTTTTGTAAGTCAATGTGACTTCTTTTTGTATTTGAGTAGTGAGCTCTAGGCACTTGGCCTTCTTGCATGTGCAGGCCCCTATTGTAGCAGTAATATTCTCTTATTGGCTAGTAAGTGAATATTGTGGGTCACAAATCCCACTGAGGTTTTTCCCACATCGGGTTTCCTTGTTAAATTATTGTGTTATGGTGTGCTTTTCATGTTGTGGTTGTTATTCTTATTTGCTGCATTATTTCTGGTTTACCGATACATAGTTTTAATATGCTTTTCATGTTATGAGTTAAGAAAATATTATTATCGATCAGATACTGATTCACCCCCCCCCCCCCCCTCTCAGTATTTTTGGGAATCCTAACACTACATTCCATTGCAATGATGTTTTGTGACTTGTGATTCATAAGATAAGTAAAGCTACACATGAAGACAAATCTATTCAAGTTTTAGAGGCGGAGCTCACGAACAAGGAAAGTTATGGTTGACAATATGCTTGCAATGCTAGTTCACTATCTATATTGATGATCCTGGTGAATGTGCCAAAGTATTTGTAACGGTGGAAAAATGGTGAATGGTAGATCAAGAAGGAAACTACCCTTTCCCTCAAAGAGAGATGATAGTTTCGCTATTGATTACCCTTCAACACATTTCACCATGTTACATTAGGAAGAGGAGAGGATAATTCACTAGATTCAATCTCTCTGCATGAAGATGGTAGATTGATTTTTTAATGAATTGGGAATGTTAATTTGATTCCCTCTTCCTTGTTGGAAATGGAAAGGAATAGATTGAATTATGTAGTTGTTATCTTGTCATTCATCCCTCATAACAAGAGTGAGTCATCTTGCAAAATTTTTAGTTGAGTCTTTGTCTTGTTAAAAAATTGTTGGTTCAATCCTTAATCCTCCTGTAAATAATTTCTAAATCCTTAGCATTACGTTTCAATAGTTGTTTTAACCTCATGAACCCCTTGAACCCCTTGAACCATCTTGAACAGAGTTCATAGTGTTCATTTAGGTACCGCAGGTGCTAAGTTGTGTCTAAGACATTTTCGGGCTAACATTCATATCAAGTGTTTTGCAGAAGCTCTATTTCATGACCATGGATGATGTTTCATATACTCTTTCTCCAAACTGTGAACCATTTGAACTTAGTTCAAATAGTTCAATGAAATTCAAGGTTCAAGTTCTGCAAGTCTGATTTTATGACAGTCATATAGACCCGCACACAGTAGCACATATCTTTTTACTCAAGCATTACTTTTGAAATCTCTCCAGTAAGAATGGAGTAAACTAGGTTTTGACCAACATATTTAAAATTGAGAAAGATCCAACAGTGGAAACAAAAGTTATGGCCCCCGTATCGAGACAGACTTTGACTATCACAAATATTTTCAGCCCGCCCAGCATAATGAATATTTTCATTTTGGTTTAAAATATTCAAGTGCCACCTGTCCAAATATTTTATAAACTTTAGAGAATTATATTTCTAATGTTTATAAATATTTGATGTTATAAATAAGAGTAATGGGGAAAGTGAAAAGTAGAAGTTAAAATTTTTTTCAAGATTCGGTTATAAAAACTGAATAAAGATTTCATGTAACTATTTATTGTGAAAGGATTGAAAGAGTATGGGTTCTTTTTTTTTTTTCTTCCAACAGCCTCTGGGTGAGGGAGAGTAGATTTTTATTTGTAAGGGAGGAGTTGAATATTTTCTAAGCAATGCTTTGTACAGAAAATATCAATCTTTGAGTTGATTTTCAGATATGAATAGAATGCAGATGATATCTTCAATCTTTGTGTTGCTAATATTCTTCTCATGACTGTAGCTAGACTTTGAGCCTTTGCAGTTGTTTATTAATGTCTTTTATGTTATAATCAATTATGTATGTGGATTTATTACAAGTCTGTGTGCTTGAAAGTAAGCCATATTGGAGCAACAACTTTCTCTGTTAGTTTTTAGTCCAAGTGCTATCTATAAGTGCAGAAAATTAAACTTTGATTTAATGGTCTTCATTTATATCTATTTTGTAAGTCTTTGGCATTCATTTTCATGGCTATGGATGAATGTTATTTTCCTTTATTGCTTTCTGGTTAAAAACATATCAACAATTTAATTCCTTGTAAATCTTCTAAGAGGGAGTTGTACCTCTCAATTCAAAGGAAGATTATCACTTCAATGATAATCTATCCAACTGTTAGTACTTTTTGTCCTTCATTCTGGGCATTTTGAGTTTATTTGTATAATTATCTTTGAAGGACAAATCTGTTCACTAATAGTAGTGTAAAAGTGACAAAGAATTGATTATAACTTGAGATCGGAATATGGGATAGCAGTAAAATGTCGAGACGAAGTCGCCCTAGGAATTTGAGGAAAGGTTGCCCGGACCGTGGCGGGAATGTACACAGTCCTCCGAAAAATCCATGAAACAAAAAGGGTTTTTTCACCTCTGCAAATGAAGTCCGAATCTGAAAGTATAGTTGTGCACCTACAACCTACACACAGAAAAGAGAGGAAAATGGGTTGGGATTGGGCGTTTGCCTTTAGGTCAAACCCCAGTTTTGGAATTAACCAAGTAATGAAAGAAAGTACTTGCAAGTAGATGTAAATGAAAGACTAAATTGTAAATCACCTCAAGGGAGGTTGTGATAGAAATGTTGATAGAAGTGCTTGTGTGGAATTGAATGTTGAAATCAATGTCCTCTTAAATGGTTGAATCCTTGACTTGAATGCAACACCTAGCCTTGAAGGGAGACTTGAGAATGCTCAATGCTGGAAAAGAATGCTTGAATGCTTGAATGCTTTTGAATTCTTGGTCGCTTGTGAATTTCCCACTCATCCAACTTATTGAACTTCACTCCTTGAACTTATGCAAATGAGAGGATGAATGCCCCTTAAATACATGTTAGTGGATCTGATTTTCGTCACGGGCCAACATCGGGGGAGTTTCCCACCCAATGTACAACCAACAATGCAACCCTAGGAAGGGTCCTTCCCCAAAATAGGACAGGGATAGGGGCACCACACCCCTATCCTAGGAGGACAAGGGTGCCACACCCCTATTCTACCCCTTTCTACAGGGAAGAGTGCAGACGGGGTGATGCAGAGGCCAAGGAAGAAGTTGTTTCTGCAAGCTGAGAAATTTGTGGTCTTCGATCAGGCTATCGGATTCAAACTCGTGTGTGTGAGGACCCTAATGCAATCAAAAATTGCTAGGGTCACAATTTTATGACACTACATTTAGCCCCCACTTTAGCGGGAGTATAAGCATACGCCAATACTACCAGTAAAGTTCAAGGAAACAAGATTGAAAGACTTTTACCATGTCAAGGAGGTAAGATGCGCCAAGCCCCCAGTGGACTTAGGATCTTACGACTTCGATTGACAAAGTAAAAGGGAAGATCAAGAAGGGGAGAACCATGACTGCAAGTAGCAAATTTCCCTTCACTATGAGTCATGAAAGCAAGGATACAAAAGATTACAAAGAAAAACAAAATTCACTAAGTAATTCTAAGTATCACAAGAAGGAAAGTATGAGTGGAGTGTATGCCCCCACGTTAAAGTGATCGCACGCACCTTATCGGGAGTGATTTCTCTAAGTTAGGATACACCCAAGAGAGAGAAGGAGGGAGCACGTTATCGCAAGGATTTATCCCCCAATCAAGGAATAAAACCAAGGATAATGAACACAAAACACCAAGTAGTGTCGCTTTCCTCAAGGCAGTATGTTGTATGATAACTCATGTATATCATGTATGTATATGCATATAATAATCTTTATTCCCCAAAGAAGGACACTACCTTAGAAGAAAGGGAAGAGAGGATGTCTTTTGAGTGAACATGAAAGAGACCAAGAAAATATCTCAATGCTTTGCATTGTCCCCAAGTAGACATTGAGGGAACAATAGAAGAGCAAGGATACATAGAAGAATGGTCACAAAAGAGAAAGAAAGGAGATAGAGAAAGATTTGCAATGCTAATATTGCTAATCTAGCATGACATCCGCCTCTCGATCTTGATGATCACTATTTCGGGAAAGTGAGCAACATGCCAGAGGAGCGATATCGAACAAAGCAGATGGAGCTATCACAAGATCCAAACAAGGACTATGCTCATGTTGCAAGTCACTTTGTTCGATTCGAGGAGCTAGGATTAGGGTTTGTGAAAACTCATTCGATAAACGCTTGTCCACATCAACATACTCATACTCACTATCAGAAGCATTAGGAGTTATATTGCCTTTATGAATAACATTTTCACCCATTTCTTCATCAAAATTTAGAGAAAGAGGAGCAAGAACACGAATTCCGTAAAAACATCACATGTTTTATGCAACTTATGATTTGGAGATGTAAGTTGAACATCTTTCTTAGGAGAAAAGGGAATCATGTCAACTATTGGAGTCTGAGGAGATTGAGTATTTTTAGGGATAGCTTCACGAGCTTGAATATGACGTTCTCTCACACAATGATTTTGTCAAGTCTTAGTGGAATGCTGAGAAGAAGGAGGAACACTTGAAAAAGTAGGAATGTTTCTCTCCTTGATATTTGAAGGTTTAGGTTGAGGTCTTTTTGGTTGAACAATAGGAGAAGCAAGCCTCTTCTCTCTATAAGAGGAATGAGGTGGAACTGGGCCATAGAAAAAAGGAATATTAGGTGTAGGAAGGAGACCAGGTCCATCATGAGGAGGAGGTATAGGTATAACCTTAGGAAGAATATGATTGTTCTCCTTAAGAGAAGGTAAAGTCACATCCATAGGGGTAGGTGGAAAATCTTCCTTAGGAGGGAGATTAGTTCTATCTGTGAGGGGAAGAACATCATCTTGAAGAATAATAGGGATGTCAAGTGTTGGGGATCTAGGTTGACTTAAGGATAATATCATATCATTCTTCCATTTTTTATAAGATTGAAAAAGAGAATCGTTCCTTGATGGAAGAGATTGAAATTGTTTAGGCCAAAAGAGATCGATAGGAACACCAGGGCTTCTTCTGGATGGATGAAATAAGCTATGGTTCACGGTTTATGATTTCTCCATGGTGAGGAAATTTAAGATACTTGTGGATTGGAGAAGCAATAGCCTTCATGGAAGATAGCCAAGGATAGCCCAACTTCACACGGAATTGCTCAAAAGAAGGTATGATAACAAAGTCAACGTTTGAGGATTTAGTATGAAATTCAACATGAAGAGTGATAGAGCCAATGGTAGGACAAGAGAAGTCATCAAATAACTTCACAACCACATTAGAAGCATCATATATTGATTTATGTGATCATAAAGTGAAAAGATACTCTTCAGTTATGACATTAACCATGCAATAGGGATCAATCAGGGCACCATGGCAAGGGATATCCTTAACCTTCACCACTATGTATAAAGGGCCATTTGGTGCTCTAATGGTCTCACTAGGGTCAAATGTAATACAAGGATTTGTAGGCATATCTTGTGTTTCTACCATATTAACCAATTTTGGAGCCATAGAAGTGAATTCTTCAGAAGAGTGAGAATCAGGCACAATCTCAATAACGTTAGAGGTATGAGATGGCAAGGGATTAGTGAAAATATTAAGATTTTTATTAGGAGGAGCTACTAATTTATTCCCTTTATCATTCACACCTGCCACTTATATAGTAATATTATCAATCAAGTCTTGAATCTTATTTTTCAATGCAAAACATTTCTTAGTATTATGACCAGGTTGACAATGAAATTGACAAAAGGAATTGTTATCAAAATAAGGGGATGCAAGTTTGGAAGGATCAATTTGTTTTATAGGAGGAAGTTTGATAATAGTTATGTGCAACAACTGAGACATTATACTATGTAAAGATTCATTCAAAGGAGTAAATTGTCTTTCTCCTTGGAAGAATATTGAAATAGAAGGCACACCTGTTGTAGCATTCACATGGTTTTTGTTGATTGGATCATTGAACTTGATGAAGCTTTTTGTTGGTTTGAACTTCACAAACAGTTGTTGAACACTCTCCCCCTTATCACATGGAGCCATAGGAATGGATTGCACCATTTGACTCACAACCACTTGATAATTGTGGAGTGTTGCGCACAATTGCAGAAAGGAAGTAAACTCAGACAAAAGAAGCTTTTCATTGATATCTTTTTGCAAATTGAAATGAAAATTATTTGAATATCATTATCAGGTACATGAAAAGAAATTTGAGCACACAAATGCTTATATCTACCAATGAAATCAGTCACTTTTTCTTTAAAACCTTGTTTACAATGCATTAAATCAGTCAAAGTGATTTTAGGACCAATGTTGTTTAGAAATTGTTGGATGAAAGCATTTTCTAGTTGTTGAAAGGAAGTGATAGAATAAGAAGGCAGAGAGCAATACCATTGTAAAGCCTTGTCTCTTAGTGTTCTTGTAATAGTTTTGCAAGCAATCTTTGATCATAAGAAAAATCAGTACACAAGGTTTGAAATGTTTTGACATGCATAAGATGATCACCTTTTCCATTATAGAGTTACAATTGAGGGATCTCAACATGTTTAGGTGGCACAACTTTGACAATATCAAGAGAAAGTGGGCTCGCGACATCAAAGGTGGGCACACTAAACTTGGATTGACTTATGGAAGCAATTTGTTGTTGTAAGGAAGACATGGTTTGAGCAAGATTATTACTTGTCATTTCGTAGAAGAATTGATGTTAGACATAAGTGATTGAGAAGGTGGTGTTATGTTATTGAAAGAAGGCATGGATTGAGAATAAGGTGTGGGACATTATGATAAGTAGGCATAGGTGATGATTATGTAGGAAAAGGGACACTAAAAGGAGGAATAAAGTTGTTGAAGGAATTCCCCCCTTGTGTCACACTGATTGGTTGAGGAATAATAGGACACTCATGGAAGACATAGGTAAAAATGAAGAAGAGGGATTGCCTCCATGACCAATAGTTGTAGGGATGACATTTTGAGTTGAATTAGTCATGATGTTAGATGTGAAAGTAGGAATACTAGTCATAGGAGTAGTCAAAGGAATCAAATGATTGACTTGTGTTGAAGGTTGTGAATAACCTAGGGTTTTGGCACAACTCTTGATAGGCATGACATTAGAATCAACAATATGTGCAATGCCACACAATATATCAATTTCATTCTTATCGCTTTGAAGCATGTGCTTAAGACTTTTAATTGATGGAAGAGCTTCACTATTAGGGTATTCTTGGGACATCCATTGTTGAAAGTTATCAGATTGATTGTCCAATGTAGAAAGTTGATCTAAAGAAACCCTAGTTAAAGTTTATTCTTTATCATGGGATCCATCAATGGGGTGAATAGGTACATGATTAGGATGGGAAGAATTAGCATGATCTGCATTAAAGAAGTCACCCAAATTAGGCTCTATTTCCTCCGTAATTAAACCTTGGGAAGCCTTAATTCTAATGCTTCGTCTAACAAGGATAGGATAGGTAGGACTAATAGTTGTAAAACTCATGCACTAGAGGGAAAATTTGAATTTTGAATTGTAGAACAAAGCTTACAAAATTAAAGAAAATAATGATTACACAATTTGAACTTTGTTGGAAGAAGAGGATGACAAAATTTCCAAAAATGAAAGGAAATTGGAATTTTAAAATTAGGGCAAAGGGAATACCACTTAATTTTAAAATTAGGACAGACTATAATTAACCTCTTATTTTTAAAAAAATTCTTGAAATTTGAAATGTTGAATTTTGAAGGTGTTTCTGATTCTAAAGGGATCAAAAATCGATAAAATAAGCCAATCTTTCAGATTTAGGCTAGTAAATATAGTCATAATAGTCTCCCAAAATTTTGAGAAAAAAGTCGAGGACCGTGGCGGGAACACACATGGTGTGACCAACTTTTTTCGAAATTTTTCAGGGATGGATATTACGATGATTTTAAAGCTAAC
This sequence comes from Cryptomeria japonica, assembly GCF_030272615.1. NCBI lineage: Eukaryota > Viridiplantae > Streptophyta > Pinopsida > Cupressales > Cupressaceae > Cryptomeria > Cryptomeria japonica. The sequence goes on along the minus strand of NC_081409.1, from coordinate 31,971,016 downwards.
CCCAAAAAATTGGCGACTTTACGATCTCTAGATGGGCAAAACAAAGACACAAATGTGAAAATAGGACCCTATTAGGGTTTTGAAGAAAAAGAAAAATTGAATTGCAATTTTGAAAAGGGTCAAACCTAATGGATAGGGACACCTTGGAAAATGTTTAGAAATTTGAATGTAAATGAAATTGATTTGAAAATCACACAAAATCCAATTAATTTTAAAAATTAGGGTTTGTTGACCTAACCACTTAATTTAAAAAAATTTAATTTGGGAAAAAAGGTGGGAAATTGAAAATTTGAATTGTAGGATTGAAGAAAAGTCTGAGAACAATCAGAAATCTAAAAATTAAATGGAAATCCAATTTGTGCACAAGTTCAATATGATTTTTGAAAATTAGGGTTTTAACAAGTAACCTCTTAATTTTGTAAATTTTAATTGCAAATTGAACAAGACAATGAGGAAATTGAATTTGACAATCAAGACAATTTTCAGATCTAAGATAACCACAAGCAATTTTTACAAATACAAGTTCAATTTTAAATTTAAAAACTAAGGTTTTGAATGATTTAACCACTAAGTTTGTAGAAAGTTGAAGCTTGTAAATACAAAATTGCAATTTTGTTCAAAGGAAAGGATGCAAGATGTTGATTCACCAAAATGTAATGGTGGAAAAATGGTGAAGGATAGATCAAGAAGGAAACTACCCTTTCTCTCAAAGAGAGATGAGAGTTTCGCTATTGATTACCCTTCAACACTTTTCACCATGTTACATTAGGAAGAGGAGAGGATAATTCACTAGATTCAATCTCTCCACAAGAAGATGGTAGATTGAATTCTAAATGAATTGGGAATGTTAAGTTGATCCCCTCTTCCTTGTTGGAAATGGAAAGGAATAGATTGAATTATGTAGTGCAAAAGTGACAAAGATTTGATTATAACTTGAGATCGAAATATGGGATGAAGATGTGCACCTGGATCTAGCAATAAAATATCGAAACGAAGTCACCCTGTGAATTTGACAAAAAGTTGTCCCGACCGTGGTGGGAATGTACACAGTCCTCCAAAAAATCCACGAAACGAAAAGGGTTTTTTCGCATCTGCAAATGAAGTCTGAATCTGAAAGTACAGTTGTGCACCTGCAACCTACACACAGAGTAGAGAGGAAAATGGGTTGGGATTGGGGGTTTGTCTTTAGGTCAAACCCTAGTTTTGGAATTAACCAGGTAATTAAAGAAAGTACTTGCAAGCATATGCAAATGAAAGACTGAATTGTAAATCACCTCAAGGGAGGTTGTGATAGCAATGTTGATAGAAGTGCTTGTGTGGTATTGAATGTTAAAATCAATCTCCTCTTCAATGGTTGAATCCTTGAATTGAATGCAACACCTAGCCTTGAAGGGAGACTTGAGAATGCTCAATGCTGGAAAAGAATGCTTGAATGCTTGAATGCTTTTGAATGTTTGATCACTTGTGAATTTCTCACTCATCCAACTTATTGAACTTCACTCCTTGAATTTATGCAAATGAGAGGATGAATACCCCTTAAATACATGTTAGTGGATCTGATTTTCGTCATGGGCTGACATCGGGAGAGTTTCCTACCCAATGCATAACCAACAATGCAACCCTAGGAAGGGTCCTGCCCCAAAATAGGGCAGGGACATGCGCCACACCCCTGTCTAAGGGGGCACAATGGTGCCACACCCCTGTCCTACCCCTTTCTCTAGGGAAGAGTACGAATAGGATGATGTAGAGGCCAAGGAAGAAGTTGTTTCTACAAGATGAGCAATCTCCAGTCTCCGATCAGGCTAGAGGATTCGAACTCGAGTGCATGAGGACCCTAATGCAGTTGAAAATTACTAGGGTTGCAATTTTATGACACTATAGTATTGTAAGGTGTGTCAGATGGAGGAAGCATGCGAGGTTGTTTAGGACCGGTTGATTTAATGTTGGGTAACACCTCTAGGCATAATACCACTCCTAGTGTAACGTGTTGGCTTTTGGACCAAGCCTATTACACATATGGTTTAAGGTTTATTACTGTGGCAGACTTGTGGATGTTGTAAAATTGTTCTTGGCCAACTTGAGAAAGTAATGAATGTTGGAATTCATATATAATATTGATTGGATTTATTCCAATGGTAGTGGTGTGAGTAGAAGATCATTGTGGCAAAATTTGTGCTTGTTGTCTACTCAATTTGTGTGTGAACCAAAATGTAGATCTCATGCAAAACTATGAGAATATTTTGAGGTAGATTAAATCAAAGAGATGTTGAAGACTCAACCTTTAAGGTCCACATGAAATAATATATCTTTTGTATCACAGTTTGTTTTAATGTTGAGGTCAATGCCTCATTATTTGAGTAGGTGTCCAATTCTTAGATTAGGGGATTACTGTCTCCATCTTGGATTGTAATTCATGTTGGTTGGTGCCTAAAAAATATTATGAGTTGTTTATTATCTTTGTGAGGTTGGATTTAGATAGTAGATCCAAAAAGCTATTCTCACCGTAATTTTTCCCTTCAAAATTTCCACATAAATTTGTTGTACTATTGCACTGATGTATGGCAACAGATTATAAACCACAAAGTGCATACGCTTTGTAGACCCTTTCTTGCCTAAATATGCTTTAATATCAACATAATTTTTTGCACAACGATCACTGGAAGGGAGCAGAACAAATTACATAGAGAATTGGAGAACATACGTATCACAGTAGAGGAATTCTTAAAGAAAAATGACATAATCTTTCAAGCTTCTACAAGTACATTCGATCAATAGGCAAAGAGCAAAGTATGGACCAGCTCAAAAGTTCTCTTGAATTCCTTCAATCATGCCATAAAGTAAAATTTCCAAAGGAAAATTAAGACTTAGAAATCTATAGCTGGAACGTAATGTGATTCCACATTCAACAATTAAGGAGTTGATTGTGTTAGAGTAAAGGTTTTAATTTAATCATGTTGATTAAATTACCTTTATTCCTCTCTTAAGATTTCACTTTAGTTTGCATTTGTGACATTTAATAATTATATTAATTATTAAATGTCTACCTATTAGGGTTTCTTTTAGGGTTGCACAATATCCTTTTATAAGGATTCATCATTGTAATTTATCTCTCTCTTGGATGAATACAATTTTCAGCTTTCAGAGCACCCTTGCTTGTTTGTCTCCATCTCTTCTTTCTGTGACAGGTTATTTGCATGCAGGTGATCTTCGGGGTTTGTGAAGTTGGCTTTCTCAACTTCTACATGGTATCAGACAGTTGATTCAGGATGGTTCTCTCATCTTGGAGTATATTCCTACAGAGGAGCAGGTTGCAGACATCTTCACTAAACCTTTGGCATCTCCGCGCTATCTTCAGTTGCGCTCAATGCTTGGGGTGAAGGAAGTTGTCCTTGGGGGGTCTCAGTGAGGCCTTCCTTCCTTCATGTTTTCTTTTCAGCATGATTCTTTATCTCTTTTTGGAGAGGAGTTTTTTCCCACTGGGTTTTCTCCTTTACTCCGCCTTATAGAGATTTTCTTGTATTCGGGTACCTCATCAGGCCTTGTTGCCGGGACCCTCTTTTGCATTGTAGTTCCTTTGCTTTCTTCTGCATTGTTTGTAGCTGCATTGTAGCTCATCTTAAGGGGGGGTGTTAGAGTAAAGTAATTAATTAACTTTGCTCTCCTCTTAAGATTTCTCTTTATGCATACATTAGTCATTTAATAATTAATATTTAATTATTAAATGCTCACACCTTAGGGTTAGGTTTTCCTTTTGGTGTTGATCTCCTTTATAAGGATTGATCTCTTGTATTATTCATATTCTTGATTCATTTTTCTCTGATAATACAATTTTCAGCTTTCAGAGCACCCTTGCTTGTTTGTCTCCATCTCTTCTTTCTGTGACAGGTTATTTGCATGCAGGTGATCTTCGGGGTTTGTGAAGTTGGCTTTCTCAACTTCTACATGGTATCAGGTGGCGGCCGGGCAGTGGCCGCTGGGCGGCGCTGCGTTTTAAATTGGCTGCGCCCGCCGTTAAACACAAACAGCGTTTTTTTTTTTTTTGGATTTGCCTCGGTCTGCGTGCCCTGGGGCCGTACGGCCTTGGGGCATAAAAAAAATTTGCCTTCTGGTGCAACTGTGTCCAAATCGGATGAATTTTATATGGAAATAGGCGTTGGAAAGCTGGTTCCGAGCCCGATCTAAAAGATGGAGATCTTTTTTTCTGATTTTTCCGTTTTGCAGTGTTTTTTGCCAGTCGAAGTCAGAACAAGTTTTTTGCACTCCAGGAGCCATATCTTTTGCATACGGACTCCGTTTTTCGCAAACGAATAGGCGTTGGAAAGGGGTTTCTGTGCTCTTTCCAGATCTATCATTTATTTTTCCAGAATCTACACCAGGTACATTTTATTCAGTACTTTGTGTTTTCACACATCTGTCACTTACTTGGACGTTTCAGACTTGGAAATGATTTGTTTGCATGGGATGGCTTTATTTGATCTGCTTTATCAGTATTAAAGTCATTTAGTCTCAGATTTGTTAATTTGAAGAGTTATCATGGGTTTTTCTACTCACCCTTCAGTTGTATTTCTAGAACGGGGTAATTATGAGTCATGGGCAACGGGCATACTTACACACTGTAGGTGGCTTAATATTTTGCCTTATTTGTATGATCTCATACCTGAACCAGCAACTTTAGAGAGAACACTAGCTTGGGATATCATTAGAAATCACATAGTAGGAATTATTTTGTCTAGTGTTGATTCTGACACTGTGTGGGCTATATCGGGCATTGATTGTCCTCACTCACTTTGGACACGTCTTTGGGAGATCTATGGAGACCCCAGTCTTTCTCCATTCCCAAAGGATCCTGCTTCAAATTGTCTTGTACCCATTGGTTGGAGAGATAACACACTTTTGATCATGATACTTTAAAGGAACTTCAATATTTAGACACCCTTACATATTCCGATGAATCAGAGGATTGTCTCACCGTTCCTACTCTTCAGACTGAGATTATACATGTATCAACATCATCTCTTTTTGTTCCTGATCAGTTTGATATTGCCTCTTCTTTGGCTCCTATTGATTCAGCTAAGCAGGACATCACACATCTTTCAGACATGGCTACTTGGGATTCTTATCTTGCAGACATTTCATCTTTGTTTGTAGAGTCCTATATTGCAGACTTGGAGGATTACTTTGAGGATTTTCAGCTCCTCTTTGTTGACAGCCATATTCCAGCTGTTAGCCCACCATCATCTGTGCATTCAGAGGTTGCAGTTTTTGAGTCTTCAGTTCAGTTTGGATTTGACATCTTTTGTTTCAGTTCAGACAGAGGGATTCTTCAGCATCCTATTATGGCACACATCTTGAGACAGATTGATTCTTCTCTCTTCACAGGGTTTCTTCATCTTCGTCCTTTGGATCCATTTCTTCCCAAGGGGAGGAATATTATATGTCGCTTCAGGATCTCTTTCTGGCTTCTACCTCAGGCATCCATATGTGCGATAGGAGTTTCTTCATTGTGGGGGGGGCTTCTAGCCTCTTTCTTTTTCTCCTATGGAGACCATTGTATATGTACTTATATGATAGAAGTTGTCTATGGGGGGTATCATGTTATCCACCTCCTATCCTTCTGTTATTAGTGCATTTATTTCTTTCATCTCTTTTTGGAGTAGAGTTTTTCCCATGAGGTTTTCTCTATTTCTCCACTTTACAGAGATTTGGTTGTAATTGGGTACCTGATCAGGCCTTGTTGCCAGGACCCAAGTTTACTTTCTTGCATTGTAGTTACATTTGCTTTCTTGCACATGTTTGTAACTGCACTTTTGCTCATCTTAAGGGGGGGTGTTAGAGTAAAGGTTTTAATTTAATCATGTTGATTAAATTACCTTTATTCCTCTCTTAAGATTTCACTTTAGTTTGCATTTGTGACATTTAATAATTATATTAATTATTAAATGTCTACCTATTAGGGTTTCTTTTAGGGTTGCACAATATCCTTTTATAAGGATTCATCATTGTAATTTATCTCTCTCTTGGATGAATACAACTTTCAGCTTTCAGAGCACCCTTGCTTGTTTGTCTCCATCTCTTCTTTCTGTGACAGGTTATTTGCATGCAGGTGATCTTCGGGGTTTGTGAAGTTGGCTTTCTCAACTTCTACAGATTGTTACCATGAAGAGGTTGTAGATCTAAAAACCGTCCTTCTCAACACGACTCATTATTACTCCCTTGACCATTTTATTGATTCCTCGTATGCTTAGTCGACTTCCCTTTCCTTATTCTCAAATGGTATAACGAAGGACTCTCCCAAAAAATTTCTAGTCCAAAATGCATTTTCCCCCAACCCATATTAGAGAAGGCAAAAATGATAGAAGAATTTTTTGATTATTTTTCAAGGGCATTCTTAATTAAAAAAAAGTACCACATCTAATTTACATTACCAAACTAGACTTCACATTTTATTTAATAATAATTCAAATAAAAGAATTATTCATTTTACATTATTATTATTAAATGAAAACATGTAAAATAAATTGTTCAACTTAATCTATTCATTCAAATAAAATTATGCATTAATGCATCTATGTGTATGTGTGTGAAGGTTCCCATCACACCATCTGTTGTCAATAAGCTAGGAAGCCTCTACCTCAACCACATGTTCATCTTCGACAACCTGCACAAACTCATCACTCCTAAAAACATGAAATAGTCAGCCCATGCAAATAATAATGCATCATCATTTATATAAAGCATCATATCAACATTTCTATAACATCATAAATTATTTTTCATAAATTCAATTTGATTCATGACATCCAATACATTCATGTTACATTTCAAAATAAAGCATGGAAATTTCATTTATTCTTTTGAAAAACCAAGTTCTTCTAGAAAAATCAAAGGTAAATATCAATCCATGTCCAATTATTTAATTATAGTTAAGTCTATAGAAATTGGGTTGTGACAAAATGTCAATCATTAATGAATTGTACAAGAGATAGCTTTCATGGAAGAGAGCCAAGGATGTCCCAACTTCACACAAAATTGATCCAATGTAGGAATAATAGCAAAGGTAACATCTAAGCACTTAGTACAAACCTCAATAGGAATATAAATAGAACCAATAGTAGGGCAAGAAAAACCATTATACACCTTAACCATAACATCATATTTATCATATGTTATTTGATGCAATTGTTGAGTAAAAAAATGTTCTTATGTAATCACATTCGCCATACATACTACATCAATGGGCACACCTCATGATAGTATTTGATTAAGGAACAAACAAGTTTTGACGGGACCCAAAACCCTTTAACAAAGAGCAATTACAAAATGTTGCTTAAAGATATGGCCAAATTAAAACCAACAGCCATATAATAGCAAAAAAATAGTAAAAAACCCAAAACCAAAAACACAACAACAAACAAGAGAGAGCCTAATTCAATTTCTTGAGAGCCTCGATAGCCTTAGCGAACCAGTTGGGTCATGTTGAGGGCGATATTTTTCAACTCAAGAATATCTCGATTAGGTACTCACCCCTCATGACAATTTATCTTTGATCTTTGTTGTAATATATAATGGGCCATCAAGTGCAACAATAGTCTCACTAGGATCGAAAGTAATACATAGGTCTTGTGTAGGTTTAGGTTTGTCAATGAGGTCCACAACATTATTAGATTCTATACCAAGTTCATTAGAGGAGAAGGCAAGTTGGTCAGACTCAACAACATTTGTAGAATGAGAAGGCAATGAATTGATGGAGATTTGGAGGTTATGGTTAGGAGGAGATATGGACATATTCCCTTTGTCATTCACACTAGCTATGGATATAGTGTTGTTATAAATGAAAACTTGAACCTTATTAATCAACTGGTAACATTTCTCAATTATTTCATGACCTGGCTGACAATGATATTGACAAAAAAACTTTAGGATCATGGGAAGCTAGCAATGGTTTAGAATAGTAAATTGGTTTGATGGGAAGAGGTTTCAATACATTAGTATTCATCAACCTCAACATTGTATTATGAAAAGACTCAGAAAGAGGAGTTAATTATTTTCTAAAGTATTTGAATAAAGGGGTCATACCTGGTGTTGTGGCTACCACTTGAGTGTTGATGTTGTCATTTATCTTGATGCAATCTTTATTGTGTTTGAACTTCATAAACAATTGTTGAGAACTCTCATTCTTATCAAATGAAGTCATTAAGGAAGATTATTCAAATTGACTCACTTGAAGCTAAAAATTATGAAGCATTGCACACAATTGCATGAAAGAAGTAAACTCAGAAAATAGAATCTTATCTCTAATATTTTATTGTAAATTAGCAATAAAAATACTTTGAACATCATGATCAAGCACAAGATAAGGAATTTGTGAATGCAAATGTTTATATCTACCAGTAAAATCAACCACTTTTTCCTCAAATCCTTGCTTACAATGAATCAAATCAGTCAAAGTAATCTTAGGACTAATGTTATTTTGAAATTGTTGAATGAAAGCATTAGCCAATTGTTCAAAATAAGTAATAGAATAAGGAGACAAAGAACAATACCATTACAAAGATTTTTCTCTAACAGTTTGAGAAAATAATTTTGGCATGAGTCTTTGATCATGAGAGAAATCACTATACAAGGTTTTAAATGTCTTCACTCAAGGGATCACCTTTTCTATTGCATAAATCTAATTGAGGAATTTTGAAATGCTTAGGAGGAACTGCACAAACAATCTCATTGGATAGTGGGCTTGCTACATCAAATATGGAAACATTGAATTTAGATTGAGTTAAAGAAGCCAATTGGTGTTGTAAGGATGAAACAATTTGAGCTATGTTATTGATAGTTTCTTCAGTGGATGGATTACAATTAGACATATTGGATTGTGATGGAGGAGTAATATTGTTGTAAGTGGAGGTTGAGAATAAGGAGGGAGGACATTATGGTATGTTGGTTTGGGAGATGGTTGTGAAATAAATGGAAGACTCACAGAAGGAGGTATGTAAGAATAATTATTAATAGGATTCCCCCCATGACTAACATGTATAGGATTAATATTTTGTGTGGAAGTAGTCATGATAGAAGATGTAAATGTAGGCACACTAGGAAAGGATGTAGGCATAGGAATGTAATAGTTAACTTGGCTAGTGGGTTGAGAGTAACAAAGGACTGCTACACAACTTTTGATTGGCATAATATTAATATCAAAAATATGAGAAGGGTCACGCAACACATCCACGCATACCTTATCACTTTGCACCATTCTTTTCAATCCTTCAACCAATGGGATTGATTGCCTCACTATTTGGTTATTATTTGTTGAAGATTTTCAAACACATTATCAATCTTCTCTAATTAGTCAATAGTAACCCTAGTTAGAGACTCATCCTCATCATGATAAGTATGAGGTGAATGGAAATATATGATATTAGGTGTGTCATTTATTAGATTAGAGGAAGCACCAACATTCACATGGAATAGGTTTGTCAATCAGGGCTTCATATTCTTAGTATTTAAACCTTGGGAAGCCTTAAGTCTAAAACTTCTTCACATTGGGATATTGGATGTAGGACTAAGGGTGACAAAATTCATGCACAAAGAAGGTTATATTGAATGCAAATATTGAAAATGTAAACTATGATTACAATGGAATTTATTTGTAAAATTATTGATTAACCAATGAATTAAACAATGCGAATTATGATATTGAACACTAGATGCATCTAAGTCTGAAAAATAGCATGTCCTAACAATCAAATTTGACCATATAATTGAAAAATTATGCATCCCACAATTCAATTTTACATGAATAAATTGGGGTTTTTATAAAGTTAAACTCTAAATTTATGTAATCAATTGCATATATGATATATGAGTGCAAATATGAATGTTTAAGTGCATAAAAATCAAATCTGAGCATAAAAATAAAAAATTATCATGAGGCATGTCAGGTTCACCAAAAATGTTTTGGTGGTAAAATTAGGGTTTCACCAATTTAAATAATAAAACCATGAATCTCATTAAATTAACCAAAACATTTAAAAGTGGGGTAAATTCAATAGATCTAGCCACAATTCAATTAGAGAAAAGAGCTAAAATACTCATTAAATTTACTTGCTTGTTGTCTCCCCTTTTAGAGTCAAAATTTGGATTTGAATTGTAAATTTTTAGGGTACTGGCAATAGAGAATTGAAGTAAAACAATAATAACAGAGTGTTCCAGATGTTAGATAGAAAACTGAGAAGAGGAAGTGAGTTAGAACCTGTAGCCAAAAATCTAGGCTGAATTATCGAGACTAGGGTGGAAGGTCATCCTAGTTTTGTAACTTATGGAGAAGCAAGTGGGATATTTTCTAGGTGAAGAAGACACACAGGATCTGTTGTTGGAATATTGGGAAAATTTCTTGAGACCAAGGTGGTATGTCCTCTCGGTCCTCCAAGTTTTGCTCCTGTAAAAGTTGAGCTTGTTCGTCATTGTCTCTTCTATCAAAATATTTCATCGCAACTCTTGAATCAAATTCCTGCACACACAGAGAGAGAAAGGATTGTGTATAGGGGTTTGACTTGAGTCAAACCCTGGTTTAAGAATTAACCTTGAAATTGGAATGACAATTGAAAAGGAAATAGAATTGAATTGCAGCAAGAGGTTTTCCTTTTGAGGGAAAGGATAGATCTGGAATTGAATGCTTGTAATTGAAGTTGATATCTTGATGAAGCTTGCTTGAATCCTCACATAAGGGTTTAGGATGTCATGTAGAATTTCTTCATGGAAAGTTTGGTCATGGATGCCATCTTGAATGCTTGAACTTGACTTGACCTCTCCTTCCATGATAACAAATGCTTGATTGATTTCTTACTTGAATTGAATTTTCTAGAGTGTAATTAAGAGAGAGATCAAAGGTTTCATCCAACTTAGACTTCAAATGGCAGGGGTAGACCTCCTTTTGTAATTAACCATCCAAAAAATATTTGGTCTTATGGAGCTAAATTCCTGCCCACTTGATGTGACCGTTGTTGGGACCAAATTTGGGTCTTGATTAAGAGGACTAGGGTTGTGGGGCACCCTAGTCCTATTAATTAGGACTCAGGTTTGGACAAAAGACAAAAGGGGAGTTGAAAATGCAAGTTTCAAGAAGGTGCGAGAAGAAACAAAATAGATAGCAGATACTGAAGACAAAACACTAAGGTGAGGTCTACGTGAGGATGAAATTGTTGGCATATGGGTAGAGCATGATGACATAATGATATTGTATGTTGTCATTGATGTCAATATGTTGAAGTATGAACTAGTATATTGTAGTAAGCTAACTGGCAATATAGTATGATGATGTAAACTGGTATATGTGAAACTGGTATATGTGAAGAAGTGAAGCAGTATGTTTGTTCAAGGTGAACCAGTATGTTGGAATGAGAACTCGTATATGGAAGTTTTGTATCGAAGTTTCATCTAGCATGACTACCGGTTGGTAGTCTTAGCTTCAGGGTTTCCGGTTGATGCATCCCAAGCTTGTGTGATTCAATTGATGACATCTTGTGATGAGTTAGCATTGTAATGAAGACCAGATAGTGTTGCCACGTCAACCTTGTGCGCGTGAAGGATTTCCTTGAGGATCTTGCATGGAGATTGATCCTATCTACCTCGGGAATGTGCAAAGTCTCTGTAAACGGTGGAGAGCGTGTGATGGGTTATCAGCTTCTTGAAGTGGCAAAGAATGAACGTTGGAGAACATATTGATATCTGTTCAAGACTGTTGTATTCAATGTAGTGTGATTAACGGTCAAGATTGAACCATCTGAATTGTTAAACCTAAATGTTTAGGGTTTAGGGTTTAGGAATTATGCTACCGACCTATCTATTTCCTATAAGGTCGTTGATGATTTTCATTTTGAAGTTGCTGGCAAATGTTATGTGTGTAGATCCAAGTGAAGAGATACTTGATTTTTTCCAGACCGGAGAAGTGTGTTGATACCTACAGAGTGTGATTGCAGAAGAGAAGGAGCTAAAATAGATCTGCCTTGGCATTGAGTGTTATTATTAGATCAATGTATTATCTGTTGACTTCTAACCATTTCAGTAGTTGGAAAATCGCTTAACCGGGTAGCTTTAACAGGCTTTTGTGTAAATCCTTTAATAGGGTGACTCAATTCAATGAGTTCTTCAAATCCTCTTGTGAGGTAACCTTTAACAGGGTTCTAACCTTTAACCGGGTATTTAGCCATCCCTTAACCGGGTGATCCCTAGCAAGATTGGTTCCTAGTAGAACCTATTGTAAAGTCTTTAACTGGACTATGCTCCTAACAAAGCGGACTTCAAAAGAGTTCAAAGAACAGCTTGTGGGTATTCATCCCCACTGTGGTTTTTCCCGGTTGGGTTTCCACATGAAAAAAATCAGTTTGCCATGTGTGATGCTTTAATATTTTCTGATAAGTGGTAAAGTGTGTTGAACCAGTACTCATTATATTTTTTATGATATATTACCTATTTATGCATAAGGGTGAAGTGAAAATGAGATAGTAGATTGTGTAGAGATCTAAGTGTTTACCGATTTATGCTATTCATACTCTCACTGTGTGTAACTGGTAGTGCCTTGATTTAGACTGGTATTATGGTTTACCAGTTAAGTGGAGTCTTTACAGTCAAACTAGTTGAGGAAAAGTTTTTGTCTGTACTGATTCACCCCCCCTCTCAATACTAGTTTGGTACTTACTGTTCATCATTATTCATCAATTGGTATCAGAGCGTGTTCTAGGTCCTCTGTATTGTAAGCTAAACCGCTTGAGGAAAAGATCCTACTCTAATGATGAAGAGGGAAGGTCCAAAGTTCAACAAGGATAAATTTAAGATATGGAAGGACAGAATGAAGATCTACATCAAAAGCATGGGTGCTCAACACTGGAGCTATGTTGAGAATGCTTATGTTATTCCTACTGGTATTCTCACCAATGACCAAAAAAGAGAGATTCGGGAGAATGGGCAAATCATGGATAATAGTTCTGATACTTTATGTAAGTATAGATGCCAATAGCTAACAAGATGAGAGGGGGGGGTGAATCATACAAACCTAATCTTCCATAAAAACAACAGATTCAACTTCGGTAACTTATACTTCAACAATATAACCAAAATAGCTAAACATGCAAACTCATAAGCATATAATCATCATAACACTCATAACACCAGATTTAACGTGGAAACCCAAATAGGGAAAAACTACTGTGGGATTTTGGACCCATTAAGAAATATGCTCTTCTAGAGTATGCTCGGTTAAAAGCAAATCCTGTTAAAGATTACAAACACATTGCTAGATGTGACCCAGTTAAGGGATTTCCCTCAGATCTGTTAGGATCTTCACTTTGTTAGAAGTGACCTTGTCAAAGGATTTCAAACACTCAACTAGAATGTTACCTTGCTAGAGGGTTTACATATAAGACTGTTAAGTCCACTCGGTTAAGAGATTTTCTGTCACTTACAAAATAACAGTAATAAAAATCTATCTACAACTTCACATCTAAAATGCTAAAGTATATTCTTATTTGCTCAAAACAATCTAGTCATAAGACTTATCTTGTCCCTCTACTGGGCTCTCTTCTCTGTTATTAAAAATAGGTCTTCAAGCTTCTGTGCTCGGTAATCACTATGTAGCATCCATGTGAATACACTTGTCCACATGCATTGTTTATCAACAATTCCTCATTTATAAACAATTGCTAACCGCTGAATCTCCTTGATCACATTTCCCATGATCAATCTTAGCCATCAGATCTTCAAACTTGACTAGGTTCAATGTATCCTTTTGATCTGAAAATGTTTTACCTTATCTCGAGACTTGCATTCCTTTCTTGGAACTTGCACAAGGTTATTGCGATTCAATCTACGTTGTAGATCTTCCTGCCGATTTTCGTTTGCCATAGATCCTTAACAAACTTCATGCACAGCATACCAATCATTTATGTATCTCCAGCTAATCATTTTCCTTCATTAAATAATGCTTTTATCCATCCCATGCACACTGTCATAACTCGGTTGTAACTCAGTAAACGCTAAACTTTACTCGGTAGACATTTCGCCTTCATTAACCAATATCGATAACCTTAGGGTTTACCGACTAGGTTCCTTAGGGTTTACCGACTAAGTTCTTTGCTCAGTGACATAGTATAGTATTAACCTTACAATCAACAACATATGTAGAATATCAAAACAATCTAAAACATCATGATCTCATCATTGTCTAACTCGGTAATAGTTGCCCATTGAATAACTTATTTCTCCTCTTACTCATCACATTTTTTTACCGACATCTTAATTCTCTTCTAATCAATCTTCTCAAGATATGGCAACATCATACTGAATCAGATAATCAATCTCTTGACATCAATGACAAAATAATATTATAAAGATAGTTATTATCCTTTTTCAGTTATATCAATAATCTTCAACAACCTTCTCAATATCCTTCGTGAATATCAACAATCTCTTGATATTGAAATGCCAACAATCTTTCTTACTATAATACCAACAATCTCCCCCTTTTGCATTGATGGAAAAACCAACAATTAAATGGTAATACCAACAAGATATTCAAATTGATTCGGATTCAGATTGCTGTTAGACTTCTCCTATTATTCTTGATCTGCTAAAATCTTCTGAAGTCTTCTTCCTTTTCATTAGGCTACTGAGTTGTTGTCTTTCATTTAGTCTTCTTCGTTTCTTTTGCAATCTACTCCCCCTGTCATTTAGTCTTTTGTTATTTCCATCATTCATTCAACCATTTAGTCTTCCAACCAAACCATTTATAGTCTTCTCCCCCTTTGACAACAATGCCAAAAAGTAAAAGAACTAAAACATGATTTCTTCCTTTGTGAAGTGATTTGCCTTGCTGTGTAACATCTCAGTCTCGGTCAGATCAACTTGTCTCTATTTACTTTTTCTTGCACACCTTTAGAAAAACCTTCTAAAGTGTGTAAATCAACATCAATCCACACATAATATTCTGTAGATACACCGAATTGATGCTTTCACTGAACTCGGTCAGTGAGTAGAAGATAGGGGTAGGACCCCTAACTTGTTTCTGAGATACTCAAAAGTGTCCCTTGGCAATGGCTTTGTGAAGATATCTACCTATTGCTCCTTTGAACTGATATGTTCCAGCACAACTTTCTTCTCTTGAACTTCTTCTCTAAGATAATGATACTTTATAGATATATGCTTTGTCTTAGAGTGCATTATTGGTTTCTTTGAAATGTTAATGCCACTAGTATTATCACAAAATATAGTTACTGGCTTGGTAAATTTCTCATTTATACCTTCCAACAGTTGTTTGATCCATGCTATATTGGTACAATTCAATGTTGCAGCAACATATTCAGCTTCTGCTGTTGAGTGTGAGATACATCCTTGTTTCTTGCTAAGCCAACTTACTAGTCTTTCTCCTAAAAAGAAAGGTCCACCACTTGTGCTTTTCCTGTCATCTATGTTGCCTGCCCAATCAGCATCAGTATAAACTTTTAAATCAAAATTATTCCTCTTTTCATATACTAAGCCATAATCTTCAGTGCCTCTCAGGTATCTGAAAATTCTCTTGATTGCTCTCATATGTGTTTCCTTGGGATTTGTAGAGAATCTTGCTACAATACCTACTGCATGTGCTATATCCAGTCTACTATGCACAACATATTGCAATTTTCCAATCATAGATCGATAAAGTGTCTCATCAACAGATACAGATTCATCATTCTTTGATAATTTACAGTTAGTAGTCATAGGAGTACTTACTGGTTTAGAATCCTCCATTCCAAATTTCTTCAAGATTTCCTTTATGTACTTGAATTGAGTAATGAAAATCTCATCTTTCATTTGCAATATCTGTAAACCTATAAAATACTTTATCTCACTGATTAGTGACATCTCAAATTCTTTGTACATTTCATTTCCAAAGTTCTTGCATAAGGAGTCATTTCCACAAAATATGATATCATCAACAAATATGGTTGAGATCAGTATTCCATTGTCCTCATCTTTCTTCATGTACATGTTGTTGTTTTCACTTGTCCTTATAAAACCAATCTTGATTAAATAAGAGTGTAGTCTTTCATACCATGCTCTAGGTGCTTATTTTAGACCATATAAAGCTTTGTTCAGTTTGCATACCTGATCTTTACTCTTGTCTTCAACAAATCCTTCAGGTTGTTCAATGTAAACTTCTTCTTCTAGTATACCATTCAAAAATGCATATTTAACATCCATTTGATATACCTTGAAACTTTTGAAAGCAACTTATGCCAACAATGTTCTTACTCCCTCAAGTCTAGCCACAGGTGCAAAAGTCTCACCATAATCTATTCCTTCTTCTTGAGCATAACCTTTGCAAACTAGTCTTGCTTTGTTGCAAATGACTTCACCTTTCTCATTTAGCTTGTTTCTGAAAATACACCTGGTACCGATTATATTTTTGTCCTTCGGTCTTGGGATCAATGTCCATGTGTCATTGTTCTTAATTTGATCAATCTCTTCTGTCATAGAATCTATCCAATCTTCACTGTTAAATGCCTCTTTCACTATTCTCGGTTCAAATTCAAATATTAGACATGTGTTCTATCTCAGTTTGTTCCTTGTCATCATTGGATCATCCTTATCTCCTATAATTTGACTTGATGCATGATGTCTTCTGACATATTTGGCTAATATAGGCTCGGTAGGTTCTGTATGATCTTCTTCATCACTCAGTAACTTGACATTATCTTCATTTTCTTCAGCAACTTTCTCGATAGGACTTCTTAGTTGAACATAAACGAATTCTTCATAATCTTCTAGTTCTTTGGAATTTTCTTCATCATTTCTTTCTGCAAATTCATCAATTTTCACATTTGCACTTTCTACTATTTTGTTAGATGATTTGATCAAACATTTAAATGCTTTACTTCTAGAAGAATAACCAAGAAATGTTCCTTCTTCACTTTTCTGATATCAAACTTTCCATTTCTGTCATCTTTGTGAACATAGCATCTACTTCCAAAGATTTTAAAGTAACTTACATTAGGTTTCTTGTCATACCAGATCTCCTATGGTGTCTTCATAGTTCCTTTCTTCAATTGAACTCGGTTCAGTGTGTAAACTATAGTGTTGATTGCTTCTCTCCAAAATGTTTGAGGTACCCTCTTTTCTATCATCAGGGTTCTGGCACAATCTAAAATTGATCTGTTTCTTCTTTTGTCTATCCCATTTTGCTGAGGTGTTCTCATGCAGATACTTGCCTCTTTATACCATGATCATTGCAGTATAAGTTAAATTCATCAGAAGTGAATTCTCCTCCTCTATCAGATCTAAGACATTTCAGTTGTCTTCCTGTTTCATTTTCAACTCTTGCCTTGTACCATTTAAACATTTGAAAAGCTTCTGATTTTTCTTTTAAAAACATGACTGACATCATCCTTGAGTAATCATCCACAAATAATATGAAATATTTGTCACCATAATAACTTTGAACTTTCATAGGACCACAAAGATCAGTATGTACTAGATCTAAAATTCCTTTAGAAGTGTAGGACTTACTTGTAAAGCTTGATCTTGTCATCTTACCCATCTGGCATCCTCGACACATAGCATTCTTAGGTTTTTCAAGACTCGGTAGACCTCTTACTCGGTGCTTCTTACTTATTTTGATCAGATTATCAAAATTTACATGACAAAACCTTTTATGCCATAAATAGGTATCATCTATCTTTGTATAAAGACACTTGTTCCGAGTTGAGTCAAGATGAAATGTATTACCTTTTGTTTGTGTCCTGGTAGCAGCTAACTTTCCATGCTTGTCATGAACTTTGACAATTCCTTTCTGAAATTTTATTCGGTATCCTGTATTGTTTACCTATGCTACAGTCAACAAATTGTATTTCAATCCTTCAACCCAGTATACATCATCACATTTAGCATTATTAAGAAGTGTTATAGATCCTTTACCTTTCATCAGACATGGTGCATCATTACCAAATCTTACATAGCCTCCATCATAGTCCTCTAATTTAACAAACTTGTGTTTATCACCTGTCATATGATGTGAGCATCCACTATCTATGATCCAAGAATCATTATTATTTATGTGAGATATTAGAGCTTTTTCTTCATACCTTTCTTCATCAGATCCATCCTTAATAGCCACATAAACAACTTCTTTAGTATTAGTTTCATCAGATTTGTCATTGTTGGATTCCTCATCAGCTACTAGACATGTCTTTCTATCTCTCCTTCTGAAGTCTCGGTGTCCTCTGTATTGGATGTCTTTCTGCCTGTTATCTCAGTATTCTCTCTTTTCACTAGATTTTTTGTCAGGGCAGTTAGAAGCCATATGTCCTATCTTATCACAATTGAAACATTTTAAAGGTAGCTTCCCTTTATACTTACCTTTTCCTCTCGGTAACCTTCTGGCTAATAATGCTTCAAACTCTTCTTGCTTCTTGATTTCCTCATACAGTTTGTGCACTTCTTCCATGTTCTTACAAAATCTTTCACTTGCTCCACTATGATTCCCTTCAGAGTACTTACTCATTCTATCATTGTAATCATCAGATTTACTAATATGAAAAGAACTAAATGCAGATTCAACTTTATTTACCGAATACCCACTGTTATCAAAATTACTTAACTCAAATGCTTGTAGCTTACCAATAGTAGCATCCAAAGAAACTAGCATGTTAGGTACAGACCTCAATTCATTGATTGTAGAGACTCAAATAGCATAGGTTGGTAGAAGGGTTCTCAACAACTTACTTGTTATATCCTTTTCTTCAATAGTTCCACCTGCTCCTTTAATTTGATTGGCAATCTCCTTTAGTCTTGTACTGTATTGGGTTATGTTCTCACCTTCATTCATTCTCATGGATTCAAGTTGTCCTCTTAGACTATCTACTTTTGCTCTTTGAACATGTTCATCACCTCCATACACAGATATGAGCTTAGTCCACATTGCTTTTGCATCATTACAACCTTCTAGATCATTAAACTCTGAGTTGGTCAGTGTTGATGTTATTTCAATCATAGCTTGAATATGTTCTTGCTTTGCCTTTATCTCTTCCAAGGTCATAGGGTTGGTGCTCGGTGCAATATAATCATTTTCCATATAATATGTTGCATATTCTCCAATTCCCAATAAATGCAGATTCATCCTTTTCTACTATGTGGAGAAACTTGACTTGTTCAGCTTCGGTGCATCCCTTTTATACATCTTTGGATATTTGCCTCAAGTACCTTTAAACTTTTTCTTCCGGAGTCCAAAGCTCTGATACCAATTGATAATTCTGATACTTAATGTAAGTACAAATGCCAATAGCTAACAAGATGAGAGGGGGGGGGTGAATCATACAAACTTAATCTTCCATAAAAAAATAGATTCAACCTCGGTAACTTATACTTCAGCAATATAACCAAAACTGCTAAACATACAAACTCATAAGCATATAATCATCATAACACTCATAACACCAGATTTAATGTGGAAACCCAAATAGGGAAAAACCATCGTGGGATTTCAGACCCACTAAGAAATATACTTTTCTAGAGTATGCTCGGTTAAAAGCAAATCCTATTAAAGATTACAAACACATTGCTAGATGTGACCCGGTTAAGGGATTTCCCTCAGATTTGTTAGGATCTTCACTTTGTTAGAAGTGACCTTGTCAAAGGATTTCAAACACTCAACTAGAATGTTACCTTGCTAGAGGGTTTACATATAAGACTGTTAAGTCCACTCAGTTAAGAGATTTTTTGTCACTTACAAATTAATAGTAATAAAAATTTATCTGCAACTTCACATCTAAAATGCTAAAGCAGATTCTTATTTGCTCAAAACAATCTAGTCATAAGACTTATCTGTCCCTCTGCTGGGCTCTCTACTCTATTATTAAAAACAAGTCTTCAAGCTTCTGTGCTCGGTAATCACTATGTCGCATCCTTGTGCATACACTTGCCCGCTTGCATTATTTATCAACAATTCCTCATTTATAAACAATTGCTAACCGCTGAATCTCCTTGATCACATTTCATATGATCAATCTTAGCCATCAGATCTTCAAACTTGACTAGGTTCAATGTATCCTTTTGATCTGAAAACATTTTACCTTACCTCGGGACTTGCATTCCTTTCTTGGAACTTGCACAAGGTTATTGCTGTTCAATCTACGCCGTAGATCTTCCTTCCAATTTTCCTTTGGCATAGATCCTTAACAAACTTCATGCACGACATACCAATCATTTATATATCTCTAGCTAATCATTGTCCTTCATTAAATAATGCTTTTATCCATCCCATGCACATTGTCATAACTTGGTTGCAACTCGGTAAATGCTAAACTTTACTCGGTAGACATTTTGCCTTCATTAACCGATATCGATAACCTTAGGGTTTACCGACTAGGTTCTTTTCTCGATAACATAGTATAGTATTAACCTTACAATCAACAACATATGTAGAATATCAAAACAATCTAAAACATCATGATCTCATCATTGTCTAACTCGGTAATAGTTGCCCATTGAATAACTTATTTCTCCTCTTATTCATCACATTCTTTCTGTGTCTTTTACCGACATCTTAATTCTCTTCTAATCAATCTTCTCAAGATATGGCAACATCATACTGAATCAGATAATCAATCTCTTGACATCAATGACAAAATAATGTTATAAAGATAGTTATCATCCTTCTTCAGTTATATCAATAATTTTCAACAACCTTCTCAATATCCTTCATGAATATCAACAATCTCCTGATATTGAAATGCCAACAATCTTTCTTACTATAATGCCAACAATGGAAGCCCTAATCAATAGTCTATCTGACATTGAGTTTATTGATGTTCAGGATAAAGATAATCCCAAAGAAGTATGGGATGCTCTAGAGAATATCTATGGTGGTGATGAGCATGGGAAACAAGTTAAGGAAGAGAGCCTTAGGGGAAAGTTTGAAGACATGCGGATGGTTGAAGGAGAGACCATTCAACAATATGGAATAAGAATCAAAATTGTTGTTGGAGACATCAAGAGTGTAGGAGGTAAAATAGATGATTCCACAGTTGTTAGCAAATTCTTGAGATCCTTATTACTAGTCTATGCAATAAGGGTTGCTTCTATTCAGGAGTTGAGGTCTATAGACAAGACAAAGGTATCCCTAGACTCCATCATTGCAAAGTTGACCGCATATGAGCTAAATAATTATGATGGCAGTATTCAAAAAACTGAATCAAGCATTAGAGCATCTGCTGCACCATCTAGAAAGGGTAAAGAAGCTAGTACCAGTTGTGAACCAAGACAAAGCAGAGAAATGGATGATGAGGAGATCCTGATGGAATTTGAAGCTCTTCTTGCCAAGAGACTTCCTAAGGGAACTGGTAAATATAGAGGTAAGCTTCCTCTGAAATGCTTCTCTTGCAATAGGATAGGACACATTGCTATAAAATGTCCTAATGGTGATAATAAGGACAAACCAAAGAAGTTCAAGAAGTTTAAAGGATGAAACAAGAGAAACTGCTTAGTAGCAGTTGATGAAGGTGTCACTGATGAGGAATCAGAAGATGAAGAAAGTGAAGAGATTGTGTTTGTAGCAATTAAGGAAGATGTGTCAGACAAGAAAGATCTTGTCTCCCGCTTTGATAATTCCAATGAGTGGATTATTGACAGTGGTTTTTCTCACCACATGACTGGTGACCGGAGTAAGTTTTTGTCTCTAGAAAAGTATGATGGTGGTGTGGTCCAATTTGGTAATGATGCACCATGTATGGTAAAAGGCAGAGGGTCCATCTCTCTTAATGGAAAAAGTAGTGTTGACAATGTGTATTGGGTAGAAGGTCTCAGACACAACCTTTTGAGTGTTGCCCAGCTGAATGATAATGGACTCACTCTGGAATTCAAAGATGGAGTGTGCAAAATAAAAGGAAAGAGTGGTAAACTTATGGCCACTGGTATGCAAACTAGAGGTAACTTATTTCAGCTAAATGCAAATATTGGTACATGTCTAATGGCTAAGTTTGATGATAGCTGGATATGGCATAGGAGACTCTGCCATGTAAAGTTTGATAATATTGTGAAGGCCAGTAAGATCAAGGAAGTCAAAGGATTGCTTGTGTTGAGCAAACCGGAGAATCCTTTGTGCAGAGAGTGTCAATTGGGGAAAATGTCTTCCTCAACCTTCAAAGGTAAATCTTTCACTGAAGACAATTTACTTGATCTTGTGCATACTGATTTGTGTGGTCCTATGAAAACTAGGAGTGTGTAGGGAGATAGGTATTTTATGATTCTTACTGATGATTTATCAAGAATGATGTGGGTCACATTCTTGAAAGACAAGTTTGAAGCTTTTGGAAAATTCAAAACCTTTAGAGCACTAGTTGAAAAAGAAAGCAGTAAGAGGATTAAGTGCCTAAGAACCAAGCAAGGAGGAGAATTCACTTCCGGTGAATTCAACAAGTACTATGAAGAGAACGACATCAAGAGGAAACTGTTTGCCCCCCAGACTCTATAATAGAATGGCCTAGTAGAGAGGAACAATCGGACTATAGTTGAAGCATCCAGAACTATGTTGATCCAACAGAAGGTTGCTCACACTTTCTAGAGAGAAACGATGAGCACTGCAGTCTACACAATGAACCAGGTACTCATCAAGAAAGGTAAGGATAAAAATCCTTATGAGTATTGGACCGGTAAGACACCAGTAGTAAGCTACTTTAGAGTGTTTGGTAGCAAATGTTATATCAAGAGGAGTGAACATCAGAACAAGTTTGATGCAAAATGTGATGAGGGAATATTCCTAGGGTATTACACAAAGAGAAAAGATCTCAAATGTTTCAACAATAGGACTCAGAGAATTTTTGAAAGTATCAATGTTAGAGTTGATGAAACCTCTAAGAAATCTGAGGAAACCAACAGTGAGAAAGTGGTAGATGAACTGATTGTAAACTTTTGGGAACCATTTGCAAAATAGCCTAGCACCAGTAACAGTGCTCCTACACCGGTAGATGTTGATGCTGATGAAGATGAGTATGAAGAAGAAAAGCAAGAGGAAACAACTAAGATCATTCCTAGGTATGTAAAGTTGAATCATGACCCAAAGCAGATCATAGGAGACAAGGATGCAGGAATTCTTACAAGAAGAAAGGTCTGAGAAAATTCTTGCATGATCTCTGAATTTGAGCCTAAAACATTTAAAGAGGCACATAACGATGAAGACTGGATCAAGGCAATGGAAGAGGAACTTGACCAAATAGAAAAGAATGGTACATGGTCTTTGGTACCTAGACCTGAGCATAAAAATGTCATAGGCACCAAATGGGTTTTCAGAAATAAGCCGAATGAAGATGGCACAGTGGTAAGAAACAAAGCCAGACTGGTGTGTAAAGGATATGCTCAAGAAGAAGGAGAAGACTATGGAGAAACCTTTGCTCCAGTAGCCAGATTGGAAGGAGTTCATATGCTTCTTGCATATGCAACCTTCAAGGGATTCAAAGTATATCAAATGGATGTAAAATCTGCATTCCTAAATGGAATACTTGAAGAGGAGGTGTATATAGAGCAACAAGATGGGTTTTCCCTAACAGAAGATAGTGACATTGTGTGTAGGCTACATAAAGCCTTGTATGGATTGAAGCAGGCACCCAGAGAAAGGTATGAATGCTTGCACTCCCATCTTGTGAAGATTGGATTTGAAAGAACAAGTGAAGATAGCAATATCTATCTGAAGTCAGAAGGAGATCAAATTCTGATTTGTGAGGTATTTGTTGATGACATAATTTTTGGTGGAGATGAAAAGATGAGTCATGATTTCGCAGATGAGATGAAAAAGGAATTTGAGATGTCACTTATAGGGGAGATTAAGTTCTTTATTGGACTACAGATTCAACAAATGAAAGATGGTATCTTTATCACTTAGTCCAAGTATGTCAAAGAGGTGTTGAAGACCTTTGGCATGGAAGACAAAAAACCAGTTGGTACACCGATGATGACCGGTTGTAAATTATCAAAAGAGGATGACTCAGCGTTGGTGAATGAGAAGGAATATCGATCAATGATTGGTAAGTTGCACTATGTAGTACATAGTAGACCGGACATTGCACGGTTCCAGAAAAGTCCAAGAGAATCCCACTTGGTAGCAATTAAGTGGATTCTTAGATATCTGAAGGGAACTATTGACTATGTATTATGGTATCCATACAGTAATGATTTCAACCAGAAAGTGTTTACAGATGTTGATTGGGCTGGTAATGTGGACGACTGGAAAAGCACAACCGGTGGTGCATTCTTTCTTGGTGGTAGACAGGTCTCATGGATGAGTAAGAAGCAGAGTTGTATCTCTCAGTCTACTACAGAAGCAAAATATGTTGCAGCATTTATGAACTACACCCAGACAATTTGGATGAAGCATGTATTAAGTGGCTTCAAAGTTCTTGTATCTGAACCAGTAAGTATATTTTGTGACAACACAAGTGCAATTAACATTTCCAAGAATCTGGTTTTACATGCTAGAACCAAGCACTTTGAGCTCAAGTATCATTTCTTAAGGGAAAAGGTTCAGAACAAAGAGGTTGTACTGGAACATGTTTCCAATAAGGAGCAGTTAGCAGACATATTCACCAAGCCTCTACCGAAGGCTACCTTTACCCATTTGAGAGGTGAATTAGGGGTGCTGCCCCTTCAAGAGTTGAACTAAAGGTGTGTGCTCCACATCAGTCAGGTATTGCATTGATAAATCTTTTTCAGGATTGGTGTGTTGAAGGATGCTACTCCTTAGGGGGAGCAGCATAGTGGAACATAGCTATCTATGCCTCCACTTTGGCATTGTTGTCAAAGGGGGAGAAGATGTGAAGCAGAGAAGATATCTGCAGTATTGGGGAGAAGATGTGAAGAAGAAGCAGAAAGATATCTTTGTATATTGCCATCAATGCCAAAGGGGGACATTGTTGGCATATGTGCAGAGCATGATGATATTGTATGTTGTCATTGATGTCAATATGTTGAAGTATGAACTGGTATATTGTAGTAAGCTAACTGGCAATAGAACTGATATGATGATGTAAACCGGTATATGTGAAAAAGTGAAGTGGTATGTTTGTTCAAGGTGAACCGATATGTTGGAATGAGAACCGGTATATGTAAGTTTTGTATCAGGGTTTCATCTAGCATGACTACTGGTTGGTAGTCTCAGCTTAAATGTTTCCAATTGATGCATTCCAAGCTTGTGTGATTCAACCGATGACATCTTATGATGATTTAGCATTGTAATGAAGACCAGATAGTGTTGCCATGTCAGCCTTGTGCGCGTGAAGGATTTCCTTGAGGATCTTGCATGGAGATTGATCCTATCTACCTCAAGAATGTGTGAAATCTCTGTAAACGGTGGAGAGCGCGTGATGGGTTATCAACTTCCTGAAGTGGAAAAGAATGAACATTGGAGAACATCTTGAGATCTGTTCAAGACCATTGTATTCAATGCAGTGTAATTAACATTCAGGATTGAACCGACTGAATTGTTAAACCTAAATGTTTAGGGTTTAGGGTTTAGGGTTTATGCTACCGACCTATCCGTTTCCTATAAGGTCATTGATGTTTTTCATTTTGAAGTTGTTGGTAAATGTTATCTATGTATTCAAGTGAAGAGATACTTGATTCTTTCCAAACCAGAGAAGTTTGTTGATACCTGCAGAGTGTGATTGCAGAAGAGAAAGAGCTAAAGTGGATCTGCCTTGGCATTGAGTGCTATTATCAGATCAGTGTATTACCTGTTGACTTTTAACCATTTCAGCAGTTGGAAAATCCCTTAACCGAGTAGCATTAACAGGATTTTGTGTAAATCCTTTAATAGGGTGACTCAATTCAATGAGTTCTTCAACTCCTCTTGCGAGGTAACCTTTAACAGGCTTCTAACCTTTAACCGAGTATTTAGCCATCCCTTAACTAGGTGATCTCTAGTAGGATCGGTTCCTAGCAGAACCTATTGTAAAGTCTTTAACCAGACTAGGCTCCTAACAGAGCAGACTTCAAAAGAGTTTAAAGAACAACTTGTGGGTGTTCATCCCCACCGTGGTTTTTCCCAGTTGGGTTTCCATGTGAAAAAATCAGTTTGCCATGTGTGATGCTTTCATGTGATGCTTTAATATTTTATGATAAGTGGTAAAGTATGTTGAACTAGCTGTCATTATATTTTTTATGATATATTACCTGTTTATGCATAAGGGTGAAGTGGAAATGAGATAGTAGATTGTGTAGAGATCTAAGTGTTTACCGATTTATGCTATTCATACTCTCACTGTGTGTAACCGGTAGTGCCTTGATTTAGACCGATATTATAGTTTACCAATTAAGTGCGGTCTTTGCAGTCAAACTGGTTGAGGAAAAGTTTTTGTCTGTACTGATTCACCCCCCCCCCCTCTTAGTACCGGTTTGGTACTTATTGTTCATCATTATTCAATAGAAATTGTATATGGATACAATTTACTACATTATAACACGAACACAAGAAAATATGAACCAAACACACAAGATACTATTGGATAATTTTTAGAGATCTTCCAACCCCCAATAGGTCAATATATCAAACCAAATTCTTCATATCACTAATATCTATCTTATCTTGCTCCACGGTCTTCTTAAGGTTTCTTCATGTACAAGCACATGGTCCCTTTTCATCAAAAGCCTATTTATCCTAATCAATTTTATCCAAATAAGTGTAAGTATTATCAAAAGATAGAAATTTGTATCTTATGCTACTTATCCACAAGGGTCTTTATGTTGTCAGCACTAAAAAGGATAGTCTTGTAGCTCACATTGACCCAATTAATCAAATTACCATTGATATTTTTCATCTTTGCCTCCAACACACCAATACATCCCTCATAATCATTTTTTATGTCATGAACATTTTTAGACACATTTTCTAGAATCATCAGTATTTTCTTGTCATCATCTTCTGACCTAAAGCTACCATCTCTTTTTTCAAGAGCTTTAATTTTTCTCTTCATTGAACAAATCTTTATATTAATATCATTCATTTATAAAAATATCCACTTAGATAGTCTAAATTAGTCCACAAGTGCATTATTGGCAATGCCAAAAAGGTCATTTGAGTCCTCTCTATCAAAATTCAATAAAAGGGAATCCTTCTATAGATGTCTAGGAAATGGGGGATGAGAATCTCTTTCCTCACCACCTGAAGGGGGGGATGGGGGAGCAGAGTGTGCCCCCAAGCTATCATTGCCATATTTTTCATGGTCTTCCCCCAAACCACCTTATTCAAAAATTTCATGGCCTTTCACACTAGGGTTGTGATCCCCCATGTCCCCTGAGATTTGCTAAGTTATAATGTTATGCTACTTTAGCATTTAATTATTTAATAAATGTTTTCCTTAGATTGTGTACCTAAGTGTTGTAATAAAATATTTTAATATTTTATAAAGTGTAAATGCATTATATGGGCATGGAGTTTTTAGGGAGACAAGGAATTAAAATATTAATAATTTGTTCTCCCATATTGGCATTAGAGTTTGGGGAAATAAAAGGTCATATTTTGGAATTAATTGTCATGTGTTGAATGTTTAGGAGAAAATAGATGTTGTTGTATTTTCTACAAATAGTAAGGGATGAATAAAATATTATGGGTTTTATCTAGAAAGATTACTATGACCTAGGCACTCAAGTGGTGTAGGGTTTTGAGAAATTTTTTATTGATATTTTTTTTAATAGAGTTGATCACCCTATTTGAGGTTGGCCACCAAAGTCTTTTAATGGTTCAGTTGATCTTGGAATAGTTTTGAGACGGTTGGACATACATCATGACAAAGCCTTGAATAAGGGAGATCCCACATAATACTAATTTAAAACTTTATTAAATAGATTAATTAATATGAACTAAATGTGTTCATTGCCCGTGTATTCTAGCTTCAATTATTGCATCCAAGAAGATTTTTCTATCGTTATTTTTGAATGGAGGTAAAAAAAAATTATGCATCATATATAAATATGATCATCAAAATAGAATTTTATTTTGCATATGGATGATTTTTGGGGTCATTGTTTCTTATGATGATTGTTCTATTATGGAGTTTGCTGCCATTTCTATTTCAACTAGCCACCAAGAGTAGATGGAATTGGTTGAAGAGGTTGGTCTTGGAGATTTCAGAGTGAACCAATCTCTACCTTCAGATTGATGCTATATTTTCTTACCAAAATTCCATTGTGATCAATCATGCCTATAAATTGGTATTTTTGGGCTTGTTTCCTAATTGTAAAATCGATGAAATTGATAGTGTCATGGTGAAAAATTAGGGTTTCCACCACAAGAATGATGAAAACCGCTAATTTTTACTTAGGGACCATTACATTAAAAGAGGGAGGTAAACCCAATGGATCTAGCCACAAACCAGCAAGGATAAGGGATGAGAATTATATTGGATTTACTAGATTTTATTGGACTAACCTCTTTTAAGTTGAATTGTGAAAATGTTGAAATTAGGGTAAATGTGCTAGAATTGATGTAAAAATGCATGAACAATAAGCTACAACTATCGAAATTAGCCACAAACCTCAATCTGAGAATTATAAGAGTATTCGGACCTATTCTCAGAAGGAGCTCCTCATTTGTCAGGACCAGGACGGTGGTTGCTCCGGTCCTCTGTAATTTTTGCACTCTAATGGGGGATTGATTTGTCACTATAAATAAAGCTAATTTTGAAGATCGCATCTCCGTACCTACTCCTATGCGCAGTAGAGAAGAGAAATAGATAGGGAATAGGGGTTTTCCTTAGGTCAAACCCCATTTTGGTAATTAACCATGAAATAGAAATGAAATATGATTGAATTGCAATAATGGAAATGTTCTCCTTTTGAGGGAGATGCTACATAATGATTGAAACAAAAATTCTATACCTCCTTGTGAAGTTTTCTTTCTCTCCACATGGAATTAGGGTTTTATGAAGTCTTCAATAACTAGAACATGATTGTTAATTCTAGTGCTTGAATCTTGACTGATCTCTACTCCAATGCTTGAAAGAAGACTAAAAACTTTCTCACTTGCTTGAATACTTGAAGTGATGTGTGTGTATGCTCAATTATGGTGAATGTATATCAAAATGATAGGGGTAGACCTCCTTTTATACTCTCTCATTGTAAAACAACTTAATTTTCTAACATGAGCTGACACAGGGTCCAGATTCTCACCCAAACCTTGTGACCGTTAAGGGGAAAAAATTGGGTCCTAATTTGAAGGACCAAGGTGTTGGATGATTTGGTACCTTGAGGATGAAAGCGCTAGGCACTCTAGTCCCTTGAGGACTAGGGCGCCATGCCTTGGTCCCGCCTAATCAAAGATGAAAAATTGATAGTGGGATGAAGTGTGAGGTGAAAATGGTGGCGAAATTGCATAGTATGAGAAAAATCAGGTCTCAATAAGGCTTCAGAGCATGAACACCAAGGTGAGGGCCCAAATTCAGAAAAAAAAATGTAAGGGAGTGCAATTTAGGATGCTACATTTAGCCCCCACTTTAGAAGGAGTATGAAACTTAGCATACTCTCAGTAAAGTACAAAGGTTCACATTGAAGGGCTTTTATCAAGATGTTAAGGAGGTAAGACACACCAAGCCCCCAATGGAATTTAGGTGTCTTACTACTTCAAGATCAAGATAAAAGGGACATGATAAGAAAGGGAAATAAAAGAGAACCATGACTACTTAGCCTAGTAAGGTTCACTTACTACAAGTCATGAAAATAAAAATACCAAAATTACCAAGCAAGAGGCTAAGTTTGCAAAGTAAATTGATTTTATAAATGTGCCAAAGACATAAACATTGAGGTAAGTGTATGCCCCCATGCTAAAGTGATTGTGTATGCCTTATCAGGAGCAATGGCTTTAAGGTAGTATACATTCATCCAAAAGACAAGAACACTATTACAATGTTATGCCCCCAAGAAAGGATAAGTCAAAGGATAATTATCACAAAACATAAAACACATAAGGGTTCTACTTAACTTTGGGGTTAGTATGCTCCTTTGATAAACAATGTATATCATGAAGCATATTTGCAGGGAATTATCCTAATCCCCCAAAGAAAATAGAACCACAATAGAAGAAGTGGCTTTTGAGTAAACATGGGAGAGACCAAAAGAGATTTCAATTCCTTGCATCATCCTCAAGTAGACAAAACTAGGGACAACAAATAGAAGAATTGAGAAAAAAATAAAAGGTTACGAACAAGCAAGAGAGGAGAGACGAAATAGCTAATGAAGAAAGTCATCCCCCTGCCAATCTTGCTCAACATTGTTTTGGGAAGGTGGACAATATGCAAGAGGATCAACTTTGAGCATGGTATATCAAGCTACCACAAGTTCCAAACAAGGACCATGCTCTAATGATGGATCACTTTGTCTATTACTAGGAGCTAGGATTAATGCTTGTGAAAATTGTTTAGATGAATCATTGTCAACATCAACATATTCACATTCATCATTAGAATCATTAGCATCAACATTATTAGCATGAACATAATTTTCATCTATCTCTTCATAAAGATTAATAAAAATAGGATCTTTAATACAAATAGAACATAAACCATCATCTTTCTTAAGAATTTTAAATCTTGGAGATTTAGGTTGAACTTCCTCCCTGGGGTTAGGCTGGACAAATGAGATCATATCATTATTTGGAGTCTTTGGGGAGTAAATGGGTTGAGAAGAAATTTCACGATCCTTAGCACGACATCTTTGTCGGTGTTCTCTCGCACAATGGTTTCATTTAGTTTTAGCTAAAGGTTGTGAAGGTTTAGGATCAATAAGCATAGGCTTCTTCTCTTCCTTTAAATAAGGATGCATGGGAGAATATTTTTGAGGTTGAAAGATAGGAGATGATGGGTGCTTCCCTTTGTAAGATGTAGGAGGTGGAACTGTAGCATATAGAGGAGGAATAAAAGGTGTAGGAAGATGACCAAGTCCATCATGATGAGGAGGAATAGTTCTATCATGAAGATGAGGAATGTAATTAGGATCTCTAGACTTGCTTAAGGATAATATCATATCATTTTTCCACTTTTGATAAGATTGAAAAAGGGAATCACTTTGAGGCTTAAGAGGTTCAAATTGCTTAGACTAAAATTAATCAAGATTAGCATCTCCACACCTGACCATGGGTTGGGACAAGATATGATTAATTGTTATGATTTTGTCATTAAGAGGAAATTTCAAACACTTTTGAACAGTAGAAGGAATCTCTTTCATGGAAGAGAGCAAAGGATGTCCCAACTTCAAATGAAATTGATCCAATGTAGGAATGATAGAAAAAATGACATCCAAGCACCTAGTAACAACCTCAATGGGAAGAGTAATAGAACCAATAGCAGGACAAGAGAAACCATTAAATATATTAATCACCACATTAGGTTTATCATATGTTACTTGATGTAACTGTAAGGTATAAAGATATTATTCAGCTATCATATTCACCATACACACTAGATCAATGAGAACCCCTTGTGAAAGCGTGTCTTTGATCCTCATAGTGATATATAGTGGGTCATCAGGTTCTTCAATAGTATCACTAGGATCAAAGGTAATACATAGATCCTAAGGAGGTGTAGGTTTATCAATAATATTCACCACACTATCAGACTCAAGGCCAAGATCATTAGGAGAAAAGGAAAGATGCTCAAATTCAATCACATTAGTAGAATGAGAAGGCAAAGGATTAGAAAACATTTGGAGGTTTTCATTTGGATGAGCTATGGGTTTATTTCCTTTGTCATTCATACCAGCTACATATATGGTATTGTTATCAATAAGGTCTTGAATTCTACTCCTTAGGGAATAACACTTTTTAGTGCCATGACTGGGTTGACGATGATATTACCAAAAACCTTTGGAATCATGATAAGGTGGCAAAGGTTTGGATGTGTCAATGAATTTGATGAGAGGAAGTTTCAACACATTTCAATTCAATAATTGTGTCATAATACTATGCAAAGATTCAGAAAGAAGAATAATTTTTTTTCTAAAATACTTGGATAAAGGAGGCACACCTATTGTTATAGTTATTACCTGGGTATTATTTTTGTCATTGAACTTGATGAATCTTTTATTTGGATTAAGCTTTGCAAAAGGTTGTTGAGCACTTTAATTCTTATAAACCATAGCCATTAAATAAGATTGTTCGAATTGACTCACTTGAAGCCAATAGTTATGAAGTACTATGCACAACTGCGTAAAGGAAGTAAACTCAAAAAAGAGAAGCTTATCCCTAATGTATTTTGGTAGATTAGAAATAAAAATTCTTTGAACATCTTGATCAAGCATAGGATAAGAGATTTGAGAATACAAATGTTTATATCTACTAATAAAATCAGATACTTTTTCTTTAACGCCTTGCTTACAACATTAAATCAATCAAAGCAATCTTCAGACCAATATTATTGTGGAATTGTTGAATGAAAGCATTGGTCAATTGTTGAAATGATATAATAGAATAAGGAGGCAAGGAACAATACCATTGCAAAGATTTATCCCGAAATGTTCTAGTAAACAATTTAGCCAAAACTATTTGATCATAAGCAAAATCACTACACAAAGTTTCAAATATTTTCACATGAGTCACGGGATCACCTTTTCCATTATAAAGCTCCAATTGAGGGACTTCTACATGTTTAGGGGGGACAACACAAACATTATCATTGGATAATGAGCTTGTTACATCAAATGTGAGCACATTAAACTTTGATTAGTTCATGGAAACTATATGTTATTGTAAGGATAATACAATTTGAGATAGGCTATTGATGGTTGCTTCGGTGGATGGGTTGAAATTAGAAATGTTGGATTGGGATGGAGGAGTAACATTGCTAAATGGAGGAGGAGGTTAAGAATAAGGAGGTGTAACATTATGATAGGTGGGTATGGGAGATGATTGGGCGACAAATGGAAGACCCACAAAAGGAGGGATAAAATAATTTTGATTATTAATGTTGCCCCCTTGACTAACATGTGTAGGATTAACATTTTGTGTGGAAGTAGTCATGATATTGGATGTGAAAGTAGGCACACTAGTCATAGAAGTAGTCATAGGAATAGAATGATTAACTTCACTATGAGGTTGAGTATAACCAAGGGCTTCAACACAACTTTCCAAAGGCATAATATTAATGTCAACAATATGAGCAAGGCCATGCAACAAATCAACACCAACTTTATCACTTTGAACCATACTTTTTAATCCTTCAATCAATGGGATAGCTTCACTTTCTGGGTATTATTGACTCATCTGCTATTGAATATTTTCAAATTCATTGTCAATCTTCTCCAATTGGTCAGTGAAAACCCTGGTTATTGATTCACCCTCATTGTGAGAATTATATAAAGAATGTGGATAAATAACATCGTCAGAATAGAAGAACCACCCACATTCTCATGAAACAAGTTATCTAAATTAGGCTCCACATCCTTAGTAATTAAACCTTGGGAAGCTTTAAGTCTACAACTTCTTCTCAAAGGAATATTATAGGTAGGACTAATAGTAGTAAAACTCATGCACAAAGGAGGGAAATTTGAATTTGAATCTGAAAATTATGATTAAGCAATACAAGATTTTGTGAAAAATGATTGATTAACCAGTTAATTAAGGGATTTGATTTGTGAATTTTAAAGATAAAGGCATCTAGATCATAGCATAACATGAACATAAATATCAAAATTGAAAATTAATTTGAAAAATTATGCAACCCACATGATAAATTTTAGACTTATAAATTAAGGTTTTTGTAAATTCAACCACTAAATTTATGTTATTCAATTTGAAAATAAGATCTAGGAGGGAAATTTTGAAATTTTAAGTAAATGAATAATCAAATCTAAAATAATAAATCCAAGACAATCCACAAGCTCAATTTTAGAATTAAAAATTAGGGCGTTTGTAAATTCAACCTCTAAATTTTTAAAATTCAATGAAAAATTAAACTTGCAAATATAAATTTCAATTTGAAATGTGTAAACACTTAGATCTAAGAACATAAATCAAAATTGTAGGTGTAAGGAGCCAAGTTCACCAAAATGTAACGATGAAAAATTAGGGTTTCCACCACAAGAATGATGAAAACTACTAAATTTTACTTAGGGGCCATTACATTAAAAGAGGGAGCTAAACTCTATGGATCTAAGCACAAACCAGCAAGGATAAGGGCTAAGAATTCTATTGGATATACTGGATTTGATTGGACTACCCTCTTTTAAGTTGAATTGTGAAAATGTTGAAATTAGGGTAAGTGTGTTGGGATTGATATAAAAATGCATGAACAGTAAGATATAGTCATCGAATCGAGCCACACACCTTGATCTAATAATTGTAAGAGTATTTGGACATGTTCCTAGATCAAGCTCCTGATTTGTCGGGACCAGGATGGTGGTTGCTCTAGTCCTCCGCACTTTTCATACTCCAATGGGGAATTTATTTGTCACTATGAATAAAGCCAATTCTAAAGATCGTAACTTCATACCTACTCCTGTGCACAGTAGATAAGGGAAATAGGTTGGTAATAGGGGTTTGCCAGGTTTACCTTAGGGCAAACCCCAATTTTGGAATTAAAGATGAAATAGAAATGAAATATGATTGAATTAAAATAATGAAAATATTCTCCTTTTGAGGGAGATGTTGAATAATTACTGAAACACAAATGTTATACCTCCTTGTGAAGTTTTGTTTGTCTCCACATGGAATTAGGGTTTCATGAAGTCTTCAATAACATAGAACATGATTGTCAACTCCAATGCTTGAATCTTGACTTTATCTTTGCTTCGATGCTTGAAAGAAGACTAATTGATTGCTCACTTGCTTAAATGCTTGAATTGATGTGTGTATGCCCAATTGTGTTGAATGTATATCAAAATGAGAGGGGTAGACCTCATTTTATACTTGCTCATTTAAAAACAACTTAAAATTCCAACATGAGCCCACACGAGGTCTAGATTCCTACCCAAACCTTGTGACCGTTAAGGGGCCCAAAATTGGATCCTAATTGGGAGGACCAAAGCATTGGGTACTCTTGTCCCATGGTGACCAAGGCACCACACCTTGGTCTTGCCCAATCAGAGACCAAAAATTGAGGGCAGGATAAAGTGTGAGGAGAAAATGATGGCAAAATTGCTAGTATGAGCAAAATCAGGTCCTAGTCAGGCCTTGGAGCATGAATGCCAAGATGAGGGCCCAAATGCCAACAAAATTTTAACGAAGTACAATTTAGGTTTCTATATATAGTATTGTAATAAATAATAAAGGTTGAACTGAGATTTTTTCCTATCATTCATTTTGTCTTGTTTTTTATTATAATTTGTGATGTTCAATCATCTAATGAAAGATAAATGAAAATATTAAAATATCAACATCAAATAAATAAGTAAACAAAATCAAAATTTTATTTACATGCATAGATTGGTTCAACCAATTATCAACGGTGTTTTTTCAAAATTTCATAGAATATGGGCAAATTCAATAAAACAAAAGCCTAAAGTTTCTATCTTTTCTATAAATATTTACCCAAAAGAGTTGATAGATATGATTGATGATATGGAGGAATAATTTGAGTATGAGGAGATGGAAAATATTGAGAGGGTTTCTTTGGAGAAGACCATGCAAAATTCATTCTAGTATTAGGTGGAAGTACAACTAGAAATAAATAAAAGAGGAAAAGAAAAAAATAACAAATATGGGATAAGGTTGTGGAAAAGTTAAAGAAATAATGGTGCATAAGCCCCTGACATGAAGACAACTTGGAGGACACCATGGAAGAATGAAAAGGAGGTGTATGGGTCTAATAGACTCAATTTTGATGTTTTAAAGCCAATTATGGCATTTCATTGTAATGATCCTAATATAATGATCAATTGTCCTAATGGTGGGCCTAATAGGACCATAGGACCAAATATGGGATTTCAGGGTTATAGGATTGGGAATGGTCTTAACAGTGTTTACACCTCCTATAAGAGTCATTAGATTTGGGTAGAATTCAATATAAGGGTGTTTAATAAGAGTTTTTAATTCAAATATTTGAATATTAACAGTTAGTGCCATTTTGGTGGGAAATGACAAAATAGGCTTGTTAATCATTTGTAATGAAAAATAACTACATGGATCGGTTGGGTAAATTGTTGGAGGCCTACTTAAATCCCTGAGAGGCATTTGTACAAGAGATCACAAGGAGTATAGGGTTGTACGGATTGTAAACCAAAATAGCAATAAAACTACTTATTTTTCCTCCAGATCTAGATTTTAATTCTTTCTTTGCACTAAAGTAGATTTGATATTGGTTTTTTAATGAAGTGAGGGTTGATTTTATGCATTCTTACATGTTTTTAATCTATTGATGGCTCAGTAAACCCTCAGTTCACACATTGTGTTGTTCATTCCTAAGTCTGGAGTCATTTTGTTCACTGTTTTGTTGGTTTCCTTTTGAAATAATGATCCAACCATAGATGTAAGACTCTTTTTCCTATGGATTGGATCATCCCTAACTTGTATCTTATGTTCCTAACCCTTTAATGATAGGAAGGAGTGAAAGTTTGGTGTACATTAGGAAAGATTAACTGAAAATGCATGGTTTTTGTGCCAAAGTTATAGCAATAGAAGATCAGCCTTAAGGAGGGGTTATTTTTATGTTTGAAATAGTAAGAGTATTTTGGGGAAATGGTGAATCAACCTTCATTTGATTATGGAAGTGTGTTTGGATGAGTTTTTGAGAAAGCCCTAGGTTTAAGGGTGAATTGGTGAGGGTTTTGGGGTTAGGACATATAGAAGCCTTACCTGACCATAAAACCTGGAAAATCCTTAGGTTTGGATCACAACCAAAGACTGTATAGAAGGGTTCTTTGTGGAGATGTATTTGGGAAGTACTTCCTTTGCAAATGTGGCCTAATTAACCTACCGGATACAGAGGACAGTGAGTTTTTGAGATTGTTGGTCCAAAGTAATAGTACCTAAGTTTTGGACATGTTATTGTTGGCTGGAAAGGGTATCCTTCTCCATGATTTGTTTGTCTAGTGTTTTGCAACTTCTAGGAGATAACTACCTAAAATAGTGTTTGCAGGGCTAGTAGGAGCCTAGGCCTAGTTGAAGGCTAGCATTTGAGTTATCTTGACAAATGAAGACTTGACGTCTTGAGAACCTTAGGTACATATTTTTTAGGAGTGTTTAATTGGTGTAGAGGCATAGGATCCACTTGGCTTATTGGAGGAAAAGTTTTGATCCTCTTAGAGGCATTAGATGCACTTGAATCACCTTAAGAGTGTTGGGTTTGGGTCCTAATCATATATTTATCTGCAAGTTTTGCAATTACTCCTCTTGCCTCTACATCAGACTGGTATCAGAGTAGTGAGTAGATCTTTGATTAAAGGTTTTGATAAGATGGCACCTAAAAATCAAATGGCTAGAGAAATAGAGGAGTTGAGAGAAGCCCTTGGAAGAGAGAAGAGGGAAAAGAGGGAGTTGGAAGAAGCAAAGGATAGGGAGGATGTACAAAAAAGGAGAGAGAGGTTACAACTTCTAGCAAGGATTGAAGCCTTAGAGAAAGAAAGGGGAGAACCTAGAAGAGAGGAGGTGAGTGAAGAAGTGGAAGCACGCGATGAAGGGGAAAGGCATGAAGAGCCTAGAAGGGGAGAATAAGATCCCAAAGAGAAGAGATTGGTGAGATTACTAAAGGCAGTCCGGTTAGGTCCTGGAGGCAATTGAGAGGGGCGGGTGAATCAGTTGTCCAATAAATACAAACCAAAACTAACTTAACCAAACTTAATGCTTAATACCGGTAAACCAAACTTTATGTCGGTAGACAGTTTTATCAGTTGATTGCAATACCGGTAAAGTTTAATGCATGAAATAGAAAGACAATAACATCCACAACACATAAAACAATTATTTGTACATGGAAACCCTGTAAGGGGAAAAACCATGGTGGGAAACCTTACCCAAAATTAGATGATACTACTACAAATAGTATGTGTGTACAATATGGAGGTTGCACATGCAGAAAGGCCAACTGCCTAGAGCTCACCGCTCAATCACAAAATGGGAATCACACTGACTACAATTGGATGGTTAAATCCAATGATAATGTACTGCTCAAAATAACATTTTCATATGGTGGATTCAGTACCCTTTAAGCTCTGATTTGCCTTCTTCAAACCTTCCTTCAATCTTGAATGATGTCTGCATGTATAGCTCTGCTTATATTCACATATACCTTATTATATTCCTCTTCCACTATCCTTATTACAATCTCACAAATGAGATCTTATATTTATACCAAAACCTAAGACCAAATGTGTAGGTCGGCTCACTAAGATATTACAATAAAATCAATTACAAATTAATCAATATGCGATGCATGATGTTGGCTCAATGCATTTACAACAATGATGAATCATCTTCATGATGTGTCATGCTGATCTAGAATAGATATGCTTGCTGGTCCATAACTTGGACCTATTTGCCGGTAACAACAAATATGCAAACCCGATTAGACCAATGAACAAATCACCAAAACAAAGTGTCCAAACAATGTCTTCAACATAACCAAGTAATCTCCAAGTCATTCCAAGTGTCGGTGAACAATATAACTTGTCGATGAACCAAATACCAGTGACTGTGCATAAGTCACTGAACATGTCGGTGAACATAACCAAAGATCTCCAAGTGTTGACAAGTGTTGACATCAATGACAAAACCAATGCAACACATCCATAATACCAACAAGTCCAAGGTGGAGGTAAGAATAACATTGACCTACCTATTTACCAAGGGAGGATGGATAGTGAAGAAATCTTAGGTTGGTAAGATGCCTTAGACAACTATTTTGAATTTGAGGAAATGGATGAAGAAAAGAAAGTCAAATTTTCCAAAAGTAAGTTGAGAGGTACAAATTTGACATGGTGGTTTGATATACAGAATGACATGATGGCTAGAGGGTTGGAAAAGATCACAACATGGGCTAGAATGAAGGGTTTGATCAAGGATCAATTTTTACCATCTGATTATACAATTCATGTGAAGAAGATGAGGTGGAATTAGAGGCAAAAGGACATGGATGTGATGTCCTATAGTGAACAATTTCATAAGCTTAGTATCAGATGGGTCTAGAGGATGAAGAAGAGAAGATAGCAAGGTACTTGAATGGGTTAAGATTTAACCTTAAAGATGAAATAGGTTTGCAGATGCCTAGGACATTGGGAGAATGTTTTCAGTTGGCCATTAGAGCATAAGAGAAGTTGAAGAGGAAGCAGGAAAGACAAGGGAATGGTGGAAGAGGAGGAAGAGGAAGAGGTGGTAGAATAAATTGGGAACAAGGACAAAGCAATGAGAAAGGAAAAGAGACATCTTCTGATTCAAGAGGAGGATACAGATGAGGTGGAAGATTTGGGGCAGGTAGATGCACTTTCGCAGGTAGATGCTTCAATTGTAATGAAGTGGGGCATCCTTATTTTAAATGTCCTAAGTGGAAACAATCAGATAGAGGTAGGGATAGGAGAGTCAACTTGACACAAGAAGAAGAAAATAAAGAAGAAAATGAACCATTAAAAGCAAGTCCAGTGCTAGAAGGAAAATTCCTCATACTTAACAAAGGCAAGTTGTAGCAGCAAGAAGAGGATAAGGTGTCCATTTTCAGAACTCAGTGTTTGAGTCATGGTAAAATTTGTAAATTGATTGTAGATTCAGGTTCACATAATATTTTGGTTTCCTATGAGATGGTCAACAAACTTCATTTACAAAGATTCCCTCATAGAAGTCCTTATTACGCTACTTGGGTCAACAAAGAACAACATATCCTCATTAGGGAACAAGCCTATGCCAGTTTTTTAATTGGGGAATATCATGATAGGGTTTTGTGTGATGTGGTACCTATGACTTGTGCACACTTAATCCTAGGAAGACCTTGGCAGTATGGGAGAAAGACAATGCATGATGGATACACTAATAGATACCTTGTGCATAAAGATGGGCTAACATTTTTTATGAATCCTTTGAATGTTGTTGATGCAAATGAAAAAAGTGTCAAATTTTTTGGAGACCCAATGCATGTGAATTTGCAGGTTAGAGATAAGCCTCATGTGAATTAAAAGATGGTGGTTGATGACAGCAAGTTAGTAAGCACAAATGTACCATGGAATAGTAGTATGGATGGTGTAATGGTGGGATCAGTTTTGTGTCTTATTGGAGTGCAGAAGAGGGGTAGTAATGGTGGCATTGGTGTTCACCAAAAGGCAGATCAAATAGCAGATGAAAGAAGGCAGCAAGGACAGACAAAAGATAGTCCCATGAGGGGACCAAACCATAAGTTTTTGAGAAATAATTCTTGTTTTGAGATTGATGCAGGTTGCAAAGGTCAGAGAGTTCCATTTGATTAGTTGAACAAGGTGTATACATGTACCAACCAATCATCACTGGAGTCACAACATTTGCACACAAAATATTTGTTCTCTTGGGACAAGAGATTTTTCATTGGAGGGGAGTATGGTGCAGGAGCCCCTGACATGAAGACAACTTTGAGGACACCATGGAAGCATGACAAGGAGGTGTATGGGTATAATAGACTCAATTTTGATGTTTTAAATCCAATTACATGGCATTTCATTGTAATGATCCTAATGTATTGGTCAATTGTCGTGATGGGCCTAATAGGACCATAGGACCAAATATGGGATTTCAGGGTTATAGGATTGGGAATGGTCTTAAGAGTGTTTAGACCTCTTTAATAAAGCATTTTTATCCTTTAAGAGTAATTATCTTTGGGTAGAAGTCAATATAGGGGTGTTTAATAAGAGTTTTTAATTCAAATATCTGAATATTAATAGCTAGTGCCATTTTGGTGGGAAATAACAAAATAGGCTTGTTAATCATTTGTAATGACAAATAACTACATGGATCGGTTGGGGCAATTGTTGGAGGCCTACTTAAAGCCCTGAGAGGCATTTGTATGAGAGAGCATAAGGAGTATAGGGTTGTACGGACTGTAACCCAAAATAGCAATAAAACTACTTATTTTTCTTGCAGATATGGATTTTAATGATTTCTTTGCACTAAAGTAGATTTGATATTGGTTTTTTAATGAATTGAGGGTGGTTTTTATGCATTCTTACAAGTTTTTAATCTTCTAAAGGTTCAATAAACCCTGGGTTCACACATTGTGTTGTTCATTCCTAAGTTTGCAGTCATTTTGTTCATTGTTTTGTTGGTTTTCTTTTGAAATAATGATCCAACCATAGATGTAAGAATATGTTTACTATGAATTGGATCATCCTTAACTTGTATCATACATTCCTGACCCTTTAATGACAGGAAGGAGTGAAATTTTGGTGTACATCGGGAAAGATTAACTGAAAATACATGGTTTTTTTTGCCACAGTTATAGTAGTAATAGATCGGCCTTAAGGAGGGGCTACTTTTATGTTTGAAATAGGAAGAGTATGTTGGGTACATGGTGAATCAACCTTCATTTGATTCTGGAAGTGTGTTTGGATGAGTTTTTAAGCAAGCCCTAGGTTTAAGGGTGAATTAGTGAGGATTTTGGGGTTAGGGCATATAGAAGCCTTACTTGACCATAAAAGATAGAAAATCCTTAGGTTTGGATCATAACCAAAGACTATAAAGAAGGGTTCTTTGTGGAGATGTATTTGGGAAGTACTTCCTTTGCAAATGTGGCCTAATTAGCCTATCAGATACGAAGGACAATGAGTTTTTGAGATTGTTGGTCCAAAGTAACAATACCTAATTTTTGGACATGTTATTTCTAGCTGAAAAGGGTATCCTTATCCATGATTTTTTTGTCTTGTGTTTTGCAACTTCTGGGAGATAACCACCTAAAACAGTGTTTGCAAGGCTAGTAGGAGCCTAGGCTAGTTGAAGGCTAGCATTTGATTTATCTTGATAAATGAAGACTTTATGTCTTGAGAAACTTAGGTACATGTTGTTTGGGAGTGTTTAATTGGTTTAGAGGTAGAGGATCCACTTGGCTTAGTGGAGGACAATTTTTGAGCCTCTTAGAGGCATTACATGCACTTGAATCACCTTAAGAGTGTTGGGTTTGGGTCCTAATCATATATTTATCTGCAAGTTTTGCAATTGATCCTCTTGGCTTTGCATCAAACCATTAATTCTTGTTAATTATAAGAAGAATTTTTGAAGAAGGTACAAGATGTTAAGAAACAAGGTAAGTTTGTCAAAGAATACAAGAAAGAGTTCTACAAGGTCATTATCAGAATAGATCATTTATAAGCCAACAAGGAGAAGGTAGCCCGTTATATAAATGGGTTGAAGCCAAGTATTTATGAGGAGCCATGTTTGGTCAGGATTACAACGATTGAGGTTGCTTATCCATTTCCTCTAAAGGAAGAAGAGAAGCGAAATAGAAGATTTGAAA
Source organism: Cryptomeria japonica (assembly GCF_030272615.1). NCBI lineage: Eukaryota > Viridiplantae > Streptophyta > Pinopsida > Cupressales > Cupressaceae > Cryptomeria > Cryptomeria japonica. The sequence goes on along the minus strand of NC_081409.1, from coordinate 31,928,627 downwards.
AAGAAAAATAAGGAGGAAGAGTTTATGGTGGAAGGACTGGTGGAAGATCATGTAGAGGATGAAATGAAGACCAAAACAAGAATGACAAAACTAGCAGCAATCAGAATTAGAAAGGAAAGATAATTCCTACCAACCTTATGACCAAAGTAATGTTGACAAAAGAGGAAAAAGAGATTTTCATAGAGCTTGTTTCTATTGTGGAGAAGAATGAATTCAAGCATACGAGTTTCCATGACATCAAGAAAACAAATAGAAGACTTGAAGGTAATACACAAATTGCACATGTAGATGAAGATTCTAAATATGAGCATTCTCAAGATGCAAAAAATGGAAAAGTTTTTGTCACAATGAGAGCCTTTCTAAAAGAGTAGAAAAATCTAGTATAAAGAGTTTATTTTGCACAAGGTACACATGTTAAAGTAAATTTTATGATGTTATCATTGATAGTGACATGTTGATAATATTATTTCATAGGATATGGTTAAAATATTATAGCTGGGAATGAGAGATCTACATCAATATTGGATTGCATGGTTGCAAAAGGACCATAGAGCCTTTGTCAATGAGCAATGTTTATTGATGTTCAATATTGGGAAATACCATAATGAGGTATTGTATGACATCATGCGTATGGATGCTTGTCATATATTATTGGGGACATCATGACAATTTGAATGGTGTAGAGTACATGATGGACATTGCAACACTTATTCCCTTGCAAAGGATGGAGTTCACCAAAATTTGAAGCCCTTAAAGGAAATGGAATAAAAGGTGCATAGTAATGCAGGAATTGTTTCGTTGATGGTAAAAAAAATTGGATGATATGAAGCACAAGCATATTTTCTATGCATTGATTACTTGAGTTAATAAAGAATAAGATGAAGATATACTAGTAGAAGTCTTTAATATGTTAGAGGAGTTTTATGATATTGTGTTAGATAACGTACCAGAGGGTTTGCCACCAATGAGGAAGATTAATCAATAAGTGGATTTGATACTAGAAGTCATTTTTTCAAATAAGGTAAACCATAGAATGACTCATATATGGGATGAGGAGATAAACAAACTAGTTCAGGAGTTGTTGAAAAAGGTCTAATCAAAGAAGGCTTCAATATTTGTACAATATTAGCACCAAAGAAGGATGGAGAATAGAGAATGTGTATTGATTCCTGAGTCATCAACAAGGTTACAATCAAGTATAGATTCTTGTTGTCAAGGATAAATGACATAATGGATTGCTGGAATAGATCCTAGTAACTTCATGAAGATATATTGAAGAGAATATATCATCAAATCTACATCAAGGAAGGGGACAAGTGGAAGGCAACCTTCAAAAGAAAAGATGGCTTATATGAGTGGTTAGTCATGCCATTTAGTCTAAGTGATGCATCACATATATTTATGCAACTTATGAATGGGGTATTGAAATAATTATCAATTTGGATAAAATTTTGATTTTTAATAAGACATTAGAGGAGAACCTAATGCATATTTGAAGAGTATATGAGAAGCTCGAGAAGGATAAGTTCTTCCAAAGTTTTAACAAGTGCCATTTTGTGAAGAGCGAGTTAATGTATAAATGAGATTTGTTATCTTAATTGAGGGTCTTAAGATAGATCCACAGAAAGTGAGGGTTATCACCAAATACCCTATACCAAGGAATTGTTATAGAGGTAAAGATCATTTTATGGTATAGAAAGTTTTTACCAAAAGTTGATTAAGAATTTTAGTACTATTTGTGCACCCCAATGAATATAATGAGAGGGGATATGAATGACTTTAAGTAGACTACATGAGCAACCAAGAGCTTTGATATGCTAAAGAATAAAGTCATAGAGCAACCTATTTTGGCACTTCCAAATTTTAATAAGATATTCCAAGTAGATTATGATATTAGTGGCAATGCAATAGGAGTTGTTTTGAGTCAAAAAGACAAATATTGATGATGTTATTAGAATAAACAATGCTAGGTAACTAAGAGATGAATCACCTCTCTTTAAAAGTAATAAAATCACTTCAAGGTTCCTTTATAGTTAGGTCTTGATCTTGTTGCAATGGCTCAATTAACTGATATGGTTGTTCCTGATTCCATCATCAATCTCATCATGTTAATTGTATCAATCAAGATCATTCTTTGATCAGGCTTCTTTTTGTGGATCAACCTTTTCAACTCATTCTAATCATTCTTTCATCTAACATGATCTCTCTCATCACTTAATTCCAATCTTTTCATCTATAATTATATCATTTCCTCATATCAACTATTCTATCTATCAATCAATTATTCCTCCATTTTCATCATATTTCATCTTTCATCCAACTTTCATCAGTCAATTGTCTTATACAGGATTAGTCCTTCCTAAAACCAGACATGGTCATCTATCTTTGTCTTATACTGGATGTATCTATCTTGAAACCATACTTTATCTTTATCAAATCACTCCTATCAATCCTACCAATCAAATCAATTTGATCAATCCCAACAATTCCAATCAATCTAATCAATCATTTAATCAATCTTCAAATCATTCTAACCATTTCTTCTATCCAATCAAATCCATTCATGCCATCAATTAATCATTCTTCATATTTCATATAAAATTCTTCTTCTTTTGAGAGATAATTCATTCCTTTAATGCACAAACAATCTCTCGAGGGGGGATTATACCCTAGCGTCACCGGGGCATACTAGGGCAAAAAAATTTCATTTTCTTTGAAACAACGTCACTTCAACATTGTCTCAAAGAGGGGCAAATGTAGACACCTAAAAATATCTCACTAGTCATTGCTAATTATTCGTCTTATTAATTAAGTAATTCTTTAATTATTTAATTAAGCTAATTATTCTTCTAAACTGACTCAATCATCACATTCAACATTTCTAATCATCGAATTTCTATTCTTTAATTAATCAATCAATTAACCCTATCTCAAATATTAATTAAATGTTTATTTAATTAATTATGATTATTCCTTAGTTAAATAATCTTTATTATTTAATTAATTCCATTTCTAATGTTTAAATAATTTCATTTAAATTATTTAAATTAATTAACTTATTCCTCCAGTCCCCCAAATTCGAATTTCAAATAATTCTATCTAATTTCATTTCTCTCAAATTCACAATTCCCCAAATGTGGATTTCAATTAATTTCATCTAATTCCAAATCATCGAATTAACATTTCACCAAATTTGCATTTCAATAAATTTCAGTTAATCTCATGTGCATTTCATCTTTCGAAACCCCAAATTCAAATCCAAATAAGAATGAAATTGAATTTCAAATTCAAAGTCCTACAACACATGTTGAAAATCAGAACTGGTTGATCAAATCGATTAACTAACTAGTTAAACTCAGTTAAATCTCCAATCTCCCTTTTTCACTCCAAATCACCTTTTCTGACTGAACAATCAATCTACTTATCTCTCCAATCCATTCAGTCATTTGATCAATCAATCTAGTCAACTGGCTAATCTATTCAGTTGACTACTCAATCTATCTGAGTTAACAAGTCAATCAAATGAGTTAACAATCAATCAACTATGCTAACTAATCAATCTAAATCAGTTCACTCCCAATCAGGACTTGAGTTCAAAATAACTCCCCATCTCTCTTGAAAATCTATATAAACAAGATCAATTTCTTAAATCAATCTAGAATCATAGTCTTCAAAATATTTTTGTCAATCTTATGCAGGAAATCCCAGTGCAATACCTGAGAGCCACCTACCACACAAATTGGAGAAGAAAAATGGAAGCCTCGTTACATCAATTGAGGAAGTTTAATTAGATTTCATTCTTTATTCAATTGATTTAACATTATTTAATTGTTTGTAATTAGATTTAGAGTTGTGATTCGATCTTTTACATCTGATTATCTGGATGATTAATTTACCCCTAAGAAACAAATGGATTTCCTAAGTGTAGCCAAATATTTTAAAAGATATATTTGAATAGTGAATATCAATGGGTAGAAGACAACTTTCAAAATTGAGCAGGGTCTATACGAGTGGTTAGTCATGCCATTTGGGATAACCAACACACCAATCACAATCATGTAGCTCATGAACAAGGTACTGAAAGAATTTATTGGTAAATTTATCATTGTTTATTTGGATGACATTTTAATTTTAAGACAGACTTTGATAGGAGCACTTGATGCACGTTTGTAGAGTTTTTGACAAGCTGAGTGAAGAGAAGTTGTTGCTTAACTAGAAGAAATGTAGTTTTTTTATGAAGGAATTGGTATATCTAGGATATGCTGTCTCAATTGATGGTCTTAAAATGAACCCATAAAAAGTCGGGACTAATATCAAATGGCTTAGACCAAAGAGTGTTATAGAAATAATATCATTTTTATTGAAACTTTATTAAGAATTTTAGTAGTATGTGTGTATCCATAATGGAGACAATGAGAGGGGAAAGGAAGGAGTGTAACTGGACTACAAGAGAAACTAATGGCAAGACTCACTGGCCACTTATCCAAATTCACCTTTCAAACGCAATTCAATCAACCCTTCTTATTGCAGACAAACTGTTTGAACAAGAAACAAAGAATAGATTTACTTTACCCAAAATTAAGAACAATCAAATACTCTTCAATTTCATACACATTGAGAGAGACAAGAAAAATTTCAAATCCAAAACTCTACTATTGATCTGTGACAAGAAATCGAGCAACCATCCACTGTTATGTCTTTATCAATTATAGAGGTTCCTCAATCAATACATTGACAACATTCAACAATCATCAATAGTCAACTGAAACTTCAAGGCATTCATTCCTTTGACCAATGTCCCCTCTGCATATATCTTGTGTGGTTACACACTCATTGTTCCACCTTTTCTACAACTATCGGCCTCCTTCATATAGTATGTTGATCGCTTGAGTTTCCAACTGTCAATTGATTTTTGTCCCTTCGATTTCTCCTTACACTAGTACATTTGGGGTTGATTTCCGACGACTTATCATCAGAATTTCGACATCCCGAAGTCTTCTAATGACGGCCATGATCGCTCATCTGGCCAAAAAATGTCATCGGACATAAAGCATCCTCGTTGGATGGACATAAAAATTTTGACGCCTACTAGGAACTTGCAGCGATGATGATTACGACGAGCATCTGACAATAAAGCATCATCAGACATACAACATCCTCGTCAACTATTTCTTCAATTGGCATCAAAATTCCGATGCCTACCAAAAACTATGCACCAACGAGGATGTTGTTTGTCCGATGGTCTTTTCGTCGGTGCAAAGTTGGGACGATGTCGGAATGCCGATGGTGATTTATTTTTAAAAAAAAATTATATGCATGTCAATTACAATGGTGGTTGTTGGTCCCCTTTTAGCATGTCCTACTAGATGGACCCAAGTAGTTCAATTTCAAGTATACTGGGATGAATTTTAATGCCATTTGGAATCCCACTTGAAGACACATTGATATTTTATTAATAAGACTTCCTATGCACTACTTCATACAATACAAAATTGACTTGATTCTCAAATCTCTTATTCCAACTATATCTTTAACACAATATTTTAGGAGAACAAAATCAACACAAAGTCTAAAAATTAGTAAATTCAAGATGTATCAAGTCAAGTTCATCCTTGTGGTAGCTTGATTATGCTTGCACCCAAGAAAGACGGCATATGGTGACTCTACATTGACTCTTATGTCTCAACAAGATCTCAATGAAGAACATGTATCTCTTTCTACACATCAACAATCACTTGGGTCATCTCTAGGCACACTAAACCAAATCAACATATCATCAAGTTTCAATCCAATAATTTTTTTTTGGAAAACTATATTCAAAATGTGAGGACTCTATGAATGGATAGCTATGCCTTTTGACAATTTCTAATGCTCTTGTGACACTCGTGCTTGATAAAAAAAAATGTTATCATTGTCTACATGGATGACATCCAAATCTTTAACAAGATCTTAAAAGAATACATGCTACATGTTGCACAAGTACTAAATACACTACATCAACAAAAGTTGCAAGCTAACCTTGATAAATGCATTTTGGCACCAGACAAAATTAACACCTTGGTTACATAATCAACCACACTTGCATTCATGTTGATTGAGAGAAAATCAAGGTGATTAGATACTAGCCTATCCCATACAATATTGGAAGAACATATATTACACATTCCACATGTACCAAATATGCTATGCCAACACAAGTTGCAAACCAACCTCAACAAATGAAATTTTGGCACCATGCAAATTTAGTTACATTATCAACCACTCTCCCATTCAATTTGATCTTGAAAAAATCAAGGTGACATGATACTAGCATACCAATGCAAACTCAAATAATTACACATCTTTCTCAAACTTGAGAACTTCTATAAAAAGTTAGTCCTTGGATTTTCACATGTTCCTTGATCACTCAACAAGGTTATATGCATCTAGGCAACATTGCTATGGACTCCACAAAAAACACGCCTTTAATGGCCTCAAACAACACCTCTACTTTGTGCTAGCATTTACTCTAGTGAATATTGCAAAATCATTTGATATTTAGACTAATGCATTTGATTATGTACTAGGCGTCATGCTAATTTAGCATGGCCAACATATTGCCCATCACTCAAACTCTATTAATGATACCTTGTGGCACTATTCAACTTATGAAAAGGATCCTTGCACCCTCATACAAGTCATCAAATAATGGTATCACTATATTCTTAACAAAGAGACTACCATTCAATTGATCATCGCCCACTTCAATTACTAAACACAAAGTAAATTGGAAAATATGTGGCATGTGAAGTGGATGATCTATCTACAAAAATTCTATTTGCCCATTAAGCATTTGAAGGGGCACAACAAGGCTACAAATTAATATAGTTTTTAATGGTATTCATAATGCCAAGGGTGGTAGGTTGAGAGGGGTAATAAAAAATGACATGAATGTCATTTGAAGGTAGGGGTTGGCAAAAGGGATCAATGATGTCATGTACAACTCTAAAGTACCAATGAAGAGAAGAGTGAAAAAGAAAGTAATGTTGCAACCCTTTAGCATAATGAGAGAAGAACAATATCATCAACAAGTAGATTAGCAATAACCCCTCATGTAATAGTGAAGGCATCCAACAAAGAGCTAAAAACAAAAAGAGAAGTATGAAAAGAAAACTCGTCTGACACCCAACAGTGAAGGCATAAAACTACCTTCACAATGAGAAGCCCTGTTCTCATTTCAAACAGATCTAAGCATAAAAGCTTCTAATTAGCTTGGCTATTTGAAAGCCATGGCTAATGCAAATTGTTATGTTGTGAACATTACAAAGACTAGTAGTTATATAGAAGTTTGTGGGGAATCTAACCTCCCTCGAATGCCACCTACATTCTGCAACTTGGTATGAAAATTTTCTATTTTAATGGTGTACTTCTTGAACCTGCAACAACATTTACTTTTTCTATAAGTGTAGGCCATTGTTGTCAAATGACGCATAGTTAAAATAGGACACATACTAAGTAAATGATACACTACGTTATTCTCATTACCTATTTATAGTAAGCATGAGTGAGAGAGAAAGGAAAGTATGCAAGGCAATTGTGACTTAAAGCCAATAGGAAGCATTCAGACAAAAGGAGGACTATTGTGACAATAATATTCTTAAGCAAATCTTGAAAACATAACACAAATACTAGTTTCCAGAAAAGGGATCTGCTCTACAAGTAACCCACAAAAAAAAAGCATTCAATTAACATCAAGATGAAGATGAAAAAATCTAATGTTTTCCTTGGTTTCAATGAAACTTGTGATAGACATCAAGATCACACACGAGATGCATGTATCTAAAGGTCTTTTAATGTCATTTATAACCCACAATTTGACATGGTATGGAAAGCCATTCTTACACTAAGGATTACAATGGCCGTCTTCTTCACTTAGATATTGTTTCTAATTCCGTGTGATTAGAATACTACTCATATTATGTGAGACTATGAAGCACCCTTTCTTTTGGATTTGTGCTCATTTATTATTGGGTGAGATAGATTTGTAATTATTTGATCTTATTGTATGTAATATATGAAAATAATATTATTTGTAATTATTTTTTTATAATTAATAAGAATGTGGTTTTTTAATGTTATTAGATAGATATAAGTTGAAAAATGAATCTAAAGTTTGAATGCCTCAAGAATATTAGGGGTCTTTTGGAAAATGCTTTACATTCAATCAATCATATATATTTGAAATACTAGTGAAGGCATGTGAGTATGTAGTCAAAGAAGCTCCACCAGCTTGTCAATGTAGATGTTACAAAGGGTTGGAGATAGGACACCCTTGTTTGACCCTAATTTTTCTCCTCATCAAGTTGAAGATATTGTAAGCATGAAGCTGCCCAATAAATTTCATAAATCCTACAAGCAAATGCTAATGAGAGAATCCAAAATGCCGACATCATGTTTTTGCTGGAAAAGCAAGTGTCTCCCAATTGAGTCAAAGTCCTTCGAAAAGTCTATAAACAACAAAAGACTATGGAAGAGTGGTGGTGAGCCTTCTCAACAATAGCCTAGAGTGTAAATATGTGGTCAATGGTTTGATAATCTCCTCTGAAGCTAGCTTTCCCACAAGCTCGAACATTACCTTTCTCTAGGTTCTCATTAACAAATTGCATGTCTAACATTGTGGCAAAAAGTTTGACAAATGTATGACCAATCATTATAGTCCTATTGCTGCTAGGATTGGAGAGATTCCTAGAGCCATGAATAGAATGAATTTATGTTGAAGAAAGGCTTGAGGGAGTAAGATTTTGTGAGTTGGTGTGATTCAAGGGTTGGAAGACCTCAAGATATATTTGGGCAAGGTGAGAATTCCCTATGTGATGTATGTCAATGATTGTATGGGACTAGGGAGTAGGAGTGAGTCTTTGGGGTGTTGAAGAAACTTGAGGGGCTAGTAGGCTAGTGAGGGCTTGGGGTTTGTTCCATATTGAATAGGTGAATTGGGAGAAAGATCTCCCTAATTGATTGAGATTGGTGGATGCTCTGCATCACAATGCTCCAATGTTGACCTTACCTAATTCTTTGTTGCTCATTGGAGCTTACACAAATTCTACTGAGGATGTAATGAGAGCCATCTTGTTATAAGATGGTAAAATAGTATGCTACTATTCAAAGGTTTTCTTTTCAACAATGAGGGACTATCTAGCTTATGATAGAACTTTATGCATTAGTCTAGGCGATAAGAAAGCATATAAAAAATAGTATGAGAAAGACTGAAATTATGGGGAATACAAATAGCAAGAAAATTAATTATCATTGAGGGAAAATCTAAGATTGGCTGACAAATATAAGATAGCAACCATGCAGATCATACAACAGTGATAAGGAGAATGTCTAAATAATATTCCATATGAATCACCAAGTAATAGCAGCATATAGTCATAATAATCCTCACACAAAGAAACCATGGAGTCAAAGAACATTGTCCAATGTATAGTTATAATAGGATAAGAACTTTATATCCATCTATTATATTGATATATTATCACTATGATCATGGGTCTGAGATAATATAAAATGATCAAAATATACAGTTATTAGCAGTCATAAATTGTCTTATAGGATTGACAAAGAAAAACATAGGTGTTCTCCTCATAGAACATAGAGATATGAAGCAATAACGAGATGTGAGGTAACCGTTATAAAATTTGGATGAACTCAAAGAGACATTTACAAATACAACCTACCATTTATAATACCTAATTGAAAAAATGGATGCAATGCAAGTCCTTGTATCAATGATATATGGCAGATAGTAAAACACTAGAACAATAAATTCCATATAAAAGTGGTTAGACTTAAAATGATAAGGAAAATTTAAAAATGCTAAAGAAAATGTCAACTAATAAAAAAACTTACAAGGATGAGGCATATTCATAACTTTTGCAGTCTCGCCATGGATATCAACACTAGAAGCAACTCATAATGTTAGTGTACATACAAGACAATATGGGAGTTCATTATACCCAGCAACTTGTGGTGTTGTTGTTCGGGTTGGCTCTATTGGACCCTCCAATTAAGATTCAATATACATTATTCAATAAGATTAACTGTGCAACATAATGAAATATTGAAAAGTGTGTTATCTTATTGAGCTTCGCTTGGTTTCGAGAATAGTTTAATATTCTCTACTTAACAGGGCCAACCACGTGAAGGTGGAAGCTCATTTGGCCCCTCGCTCCCCCTAACATCACTCTAAATTCCCTGTTAACATTTAACATTCATTCATTCAGTCTACCATTAATAAAATATAACATTCATTCATTAATATCACATAACGTTCATTAACACATAACATTGATTAGCATTAATTAACATGCAACATTCATCAATATTAATTAACACATATCATTCATAACCATTCATTAGCACACAATTACATTCATTAACACATAAAAAATCAGTCATTATCAAATAAGGTATATTACAATAATTTCTTCTTCTTTTTTTTCTTTGAAGCTATGAAAAGAATAAGTGGGGCATCATTTTCTTCATCATTTCCCCCCTCTTTAGTTGTTCTGCCCTCTGCTCGTGATCTCAATGTATGCCTACTCCTATACTGAGGATGAGGACACTGAAGCAAAGTGGGGTCCTCTGCAATAACAAAGAAATGGGTCAAATTCAAAACATTTTTTATTATTGTTACAAGTATTTCATTAATTTAGAGAGCATAATTGTTGCGCTCTTTACCTGATGGGGCCACATCATTTTGTCTAGCCTCAACCTCAACATGGTGAACACCCTCTAGATCCTCTAGAGTTGAAATACTAGAGGTTACATTAATGCTAAACACCAATTGCAACTAAATTTGTTTAAAGGAATAACAGTGGTCCTCTTTACCTGATTGGGGAACATCACGTTCCTTATGTTGTGTACCCACATCATGCTCCACTTGGTCACCACCAACTACATGCTCTAAAATATTAACAAAAAAGGTTACATTAATTACTACTCTAATTACAAATTAAGATGTTTAATTGTATTAATAATTACATAAATAAATTTCAATAGTAAATGAATACCTCCATTACTGGGATGCACATCCAGACCTTCATGTGTAGGTGGTGTTTCACGATTAACAGACTGCATTCCAATGTCATGCACATTGTTATCATTGCTTGCTTATTTAAAACAAATATAGTCACTTTATGTTGGAACTCAACATCAATTATATTACTGGTAAAGTATTCAATTTGAAACAATTTCCATTTAGCTTATTTAACTGTGTAACGGATGCACCAGAATCTTGTGTTTTCCCACTCAATTCTCATAGTCGTTCAACCATGATTGTATAGCCTTGTTGGTAAGCAATTCTCTTGTCATCTTCTATGGGCGCTCTATTAAATTTAGAGCCCTTCATTTTTGCTTGGTATCGTGAATTTTGCTTGCATTGTTGGATAAAAAAAAAATCGTTTGCAATTTATAAATATTTTGATGTGATATTTCCTTTATTGATACTTATAATTCATGTGGCAAGTTTCATATAACCACCAAAGCCAAGTTTGTGTTGCCCATGCTTTTCTTGTCTTGCCTTGGTTGCCTTTGACGTGTCACTCAGTCTATGAAAAGTTTGAAATGTGTTACATTATATAAATATAAAGAATAATTAATTAGTACATAATTACATTCTTAATAGTATCCCATACCTTCTTTTGGCGTCTGGTGGTGTATTTCTTTTTTTCCTTTCAATTCTCTCCTTGGCATCCAAAATCGGGTCCTTCCACTCCCTCTTTGGAATCATGGGGGACGCTCATACTTTACGTTCTTCTCTAAATGGGTCATGTATTGGTCCCTCACATACTTTAGATATGTGCCAGATTTTTCAAGGAGCTTGGTTTTGTCGAATGTGTCATTTCCAAACAACTCAACCATATAGTTTGTCAATTCATCTTTTAACTTTTTTTCTTGGTCATTCCACCTTTTAAAGGAAAAACAAACCTGTTAGATTCAGAAATGAACTAAAGCTACATTTATTATAGTTCAAGAAATAGATCACAGGAAAACTATTCTAGCAATGATATGAAATCAAAATAGTGGATTAGGGTTAGTTCACATATGATGTTCCACCTTTTATGTATGGTGGGCCCAAATATCTTCAATGCAATGTCATTAAGAATTTTATTAAAAATATCATTTCCTATAAAAATTTCATGGGATCATTAGTCCAAAACGAGTGATCAGAAAGTAAATTACAATTAGACTATATATAATAATAATTTTAAAGTACATGGAACCTTCTATATCTTTAAGGGATTCATTTCTTTGTTGCTCACCACCAATGTGGCCTGCAACCTTCCCGTACTAGCAGTACAAGAAGATCTAGTAAATGATGGTATGTTATCAATAATAGTCGCATCTGGTGTATCCTCATGTGCATCTCCTGCTGCAAAAACTGAATCCACTATGAAATGCCCCCAAGAAAGAACGCTTGAAGGGAAATAAACACATAACAAAAGATAGAGCAAAAGAGGGATCTACCAACAGTGGGCAGACCAATATGATGTGCAATAGAGGGTGTCTACATGTTGCATGTTGCCAACATTTTAGTCAACAATACAGGTGGGGCTAACCTCTGATGAGGCACCAACGACATTTGTACAGGAACATTGACAACACCTGAAGAATAATACATTAAATATATAAAACATTAAATATATGAAAAGTGCAAGAATTGTAAACAAGGATGAACCTTTATTATGAACATTGACAGTATCAAGTATGATGTATTTTGGCTACTCAAAGTGATAAGCCAAGCAAGTGATAAGCCAAGAAAATAATCATCACCTGAACTACTTGCAATACCCTGATCATGGCCACTAGGTTGATGAGGATGCATAAATTGTTGTAAAAATAACACATACATATTTTAGTTAATGACATAAAAGAGTATAAAATATAAACCATTATTGAATTTTTTTAATAATTAAAGCTTTCATTACTACTTACTTGCAAGTTTTTTGTTGTCCAAATCAATTTTTACACCCTCTCTTGTATCTCATCAGTTTGAGGCTCCACGAATGTCAAAGCAACAATCTCTCTACTAATTTTTCTAATAGATTTTTTTATCAATTCTATAAGGTTTGTGGAATTTGCGATGTCATCATTGCTTAATCATGTTGAGTCCACATCCCTAGAGAGGTGTATAGGTACTACAACTCCCTTTCCTTTTCCTCGAACATCCATCTATGACAAGAATATCATTAACAATTACAAAATTACTCTAAAACACTCAAGAAAAGAACATAATAATGTAACAATTTGCTTCTATCTAATTTGTACAATTACAATAAGGTTTACCTGCTTAGTAGAAGTGTTGTTATTTACATCCTTGTCTGTGCTATGTGATGGATCCATGTCGCCCTGTGACAAAGAAAAAAATATAAAAACGTTAGCGAAATGAAACCAATAGACTTAGAAAAAACTTCATAATAAAATGGTATATTGGAGTCATTAATTGGAGGTTGGTTAATTTAAATGGTATATAGTACATACCACCCCCATGATAGTAACTTTGTTTATATCTATATGATTCAAATTGTAATCGATTAGCAGCTCTTCCCCTACACATTGATTTTATCGCACATACGAATACATGATTTCCCTCATGTGCCTCAAATATGCAATTGAGTTGTTTATTAGTTGACCCAGGTCACGTTCTATTTATAAAACCTACAATATTCCCTATTGCTTTTGGCCCTCCATCAATGTATACAGCCACTTGTTTACTTTGATCATTATCTTTCTGTTGTATATAATTTGCTGACAGTGCATACCTATGCATACTTTTTCTATATCGAACAATCTACATCCAATTATTGTAATTGTAACAAGGTCCGACAAACTCCAACAATTCAGCAACTTTGTTGTAATAGACCTTTATGCCATCCATGGAAAATAGGCCCAAACCATGTAATAACGAAGGTGCTATGTGATATATCCTATCGTTAACACAAAAATCGGTGTTTATTGGAGGAAGTTCCTTGGGTACCCATTGTTTTTGTAGATGTTTGTACCTCAAGGGAACCTCAATGTCACCTTTGGTCTCATCATCATAAGAACATGACCCCCCTTGAGAAAGGAAAAAATTCATGCATTTATTGAATTTTCTTCTAATCTTCTGACCTCTAGTTGATCTCCCTATTGCAGACCTACTGCATGTCTCACTTTCATTTTCTATTCCTGCATTTCCCTCACTCAAGGAAGACACATATGACAAATACCTATTTGGTGGTACCTGCACTCCATCAAATGAGAGAGTTAGTTGGTAATGAGAGAGATATTTTGCAAATGAGGGTAATGTTGATGAAGAAGTTGGCCCTAAAGTTGATGTTGAGATTAAAATTTGAATAAGTCCAACTGAGGCCTCAAGTGTTGATAACTGTATTAGATTTGCTGCTAATGTCGAGGTTTGAAAAACTGAGGAAGTTTTTTTTCCAAGTAATTTTTTAAAAATAAACCATTTCTATAGGGTGTATTGACTTATACCTGTCGATCCATGAGACTGTGCAGGATCTTCGTCAAAGGGGTTCAGGTTCCTACACATGTAATTCAATTATCTTATGTTAGCTAGAAATTACAAAGTATACAACATGAACAACATGAACTTTGTAGACAAAAAGAATATTAAATAAAAAAATATGTCGTCATCATAATCATTGTAAATTTTTTAATTCCTTACCTTTACTTTATGTAGATTATGTAGGATCATTAACTAAATGGTTGACAATGTTTGTAGTCAATGACTTGTTCCCACCAAGGGTGACAACATCACACAAAATATATACATGAAATCAACACCATCAATTGAGCATCATAAGCATTACATTTGTAAGTTGATAAACAATAAATACATATGTATCATAAGCATCATAAGCATCACATATGTATCATCATATATGTAATTGAGCATCATAAGCATCACATATGTTTCATTATAACCATGTAATCCATCACATATGTATCATAAATCACCATCCATCACATAGGTAATAAACAATCCACATTTTATAAATAAACACAAATTTCAAATATGTCACATGTATCATCATAAACATGTAATCCATCACATATGTATTATAAATCAACATCCATCACATAGCTAATAAACAATCCAAATTCCATAAATAAACACAGTTTAAAAAATGCCACATAAATAGTCACTCTCCCTATCTCCATCTCCTCGAGGTGGCATAGTTCTACTATTAAGACCTGCTAGAGGTGGAACATGAATTAAAAATATTAAAAGGTGCATCATGAATTAATTATGTAATGACATTAGAATTCAAAACATAATGAATTAATTATGTAACCATATAAGTCAAATAAATTTCTATCAAGAATCAATATTAAATAGATAATATACTAATCGCATACCTCATACATTTCATTCACATCATTGATCTTCTTCTTCTTCTTCTTCTTCTTCTTCTTCTTCTTCTTCATCATCATCATCATCATCATCATCATCACTGCCACCACCACCACCATCATCGTCTTCGTCATCACCATCATCACCATCACCATCACCATCACCATCACCATCACCATCACCATCACTAGCAGCAACAACAACTTCTTCTTCTTCTTCTTCATCATCGAGTAACTGTCGATCGTGATCATCATCTACATCATCTTCTACTTCTTCAGTATCTTCTTCTTCCATCACATTATACTTTATCGACCTTCCTCTTGGATCATGTCTAACAAAAAATGACCAACCCAGTTTATGTGGAACCTCTTAGTAAAATACCTACTCACATTGGCTTGGAAGAACATAGAGCTCATCCCCAACTGGTTCAAATGACCTTGTATTAATCATTGTAAAACCACTATCATGTTCAATAACAATTCTATCAGGGTCATTTTTATTCAATCGTAGCCTATACCATTTGATGATGAACAAAACTAATTTGAAGGAATTAAAGTCACACTCAAGTATATCATCCAAAATGCCATAGTATCAATTTTGAGACTCTTGAGGATGTATGTCATTTCTTGATGAAATATTTGTCATCTCAAAGACTACAGTTATCCCAGAATCACAAGTTTTCTTCATGTCATCTAACTTTTTGATGCAAAATTTATGACCGTTGCAGCACATAGCATTGTGGTGTTTAACATGCAATATGTCAAACATGTAAAAATTATTGCATCATGAGTTGATAAACATATGGATGATTAATAAATTTATATGTACCTATTTATCTCTTAAACCATATGCTAAATCAATTTCCCTTTGCGTAACATTGGAATCTCCATTATGATGAGCTTCTTTAACCAATGAAGCCACACCTTCCCATGTTAATGTGCAACCAAAATGTTGACAACGTTCATGATGAATACTAAGAGGGGGGGTGAATTAGTATAACAAAAATTACTAAACTCAAACACTTAAAATAGTTTAGTAGTTAACCGGTATAGTAGATTTACTAACAAACCGATTAAGACAAATGCAAACCAAACAACAAATAAAGCATTCACCCACAAGAGCACAATCACCATAACACAAGATATTTTGATGTGGAAACCCAAATGGGAAAAACCACGGTGAGATGAAACTCACAAGTAACTATTTGCAAAATAGTAACCAGACCGGTTAAGGTCATACAATATTCTTCACCAGAACAGATCCTGTTAAGAATCTCAATCTTTGTTAGGAGATAAGTCCGGTTAAAGACTACCTTGTGAGAGGATTTCAAATCCACAGTTGTGAACCACCTTGTTAGAGGATTTACAAAGGATTTGCCAAGCCTACTCGGTTAAGGGTTTCAGACTTGTCGAAGATGTGAGTAATCAACAAGTGAGTGATCTAAATACTTGCACAGTATGCTTGGTTAGATCCTTGATAGCTCATTGTTAATGCATTTCAGCATTACTTCAGTCTTCAATATCTCCACTCTCTACTTCTTCACATAGACCTTATCTTCTCTACTATGATCACACATACAAAAACCTCATCAACCACCTAAAACCCTAACAACACCTAAAACCCCAAACATGATGTCCTTATAAAGGAATCTGATTTCATGTCAATCCAATAGGATTACATTTCAAGTTCCTAGGTTCAGTGCATCTGGACACATTTGGTAACACAACACAAAATCACCGCCAAAGTGTCGGTGGATGATAACTCATCACAGAAATACTGGTTGGTAACTCATCACAGAGTAATACCAGTTCATACATTTAACCGATTACTGGTTCACACATTTTACCAATTATCGGTTTGTCAAAATGAAGACTGGGAAAAATGATAACAACTGCTTTGGGATCCTTGAACCGCTTGAGGTCTTCATACCACTTGAGATCGGTAAACACTTTCTGCAAAACACCGATAGTCTAAAGACTATAATACATAATACCGGTTGGAACAAATACCTGTTGAGCATAACTCATACATACAAAAAGTTATCTCAAAGCAAGTGTGTGTCCATCAATGACAATCACAACGTCATCATCAAATATGCCAACAATCTCCCCCTTTGGCATTGATGGCAACACTTGAGAAAATTTTGACATCTAAGTGTTTTACAACAAAAAAATGTCATAATCAAAATTACTCCCCCTAAGCATATACACCATCCCTTTTGCAGAAAATACAATGTATACTACTCCCTTAAAGAGATAACATGAAGGTATACATTCATCAAAATTTTAAAATACAAAATACTACTCCCCCTTTGCCAACAATGACAAAGTACTACACAATAACCCCTGTTTCTCATTATCATTAATATAATAAATGTTTATGACAATAATGAGTGAAACTTATCAAAAACTAATTTAAAATCCTACATAAAAGTCTTCATGGATAAAGACCATGATTCAAGTAATGAGGTAGCCACCTCACTTTCTGTTTGCATCTAGGATACTTGTTCTTCCATGGCATCAATTGTGCTCATCTCTTGAGTGATTGTTAAGGCATCCAGATTGAGATAGCATTTCTGAAGTATTTGCAGTCTGGGTAGTAGAACTAGTTGGAGTTCCTGCAAATCTCTCATTCGGTTGCAAATCTCTACTTCAATTCTAGCGGATTGGAGCTGAAACTGGTGAATAGTTTACCCATATGTAGTGAAGGAATCATAGGGCATCTTAAAGGTGCTTATAAATGCCTGCAAATCAGACTACAGTTTTTCTTTCTATGAAAGCACATCATCACAAAATAGATTGGGTTGGCTTATCTTACTAAGCAACAGTTTTCCCTCATCCATAGCATCTCTTATGTCCTTCTATTCTTTCTGAAGTTTAGACCGGAGCTCGTTCAATTTCTTCACTAAGGTAGTGTTTAGTGTCTTTTGATGCTTCTTCTATGCATTAGCTTCGGCCACCTCTTCTAGGCATTGTACCTAGTCTTCCACAACTGTACATAGAAGTTTTAGTTGGGCCAAAGATGAAATGGTACTGGGGAGGTTTGTACCAAGAATCAAACTGGTAAGAGTTTCAACTGCAGTTTGAATAACATCTTGCTTCTTTTTCCTCCTTATTTCTTCCATTCGCTCTTGTGCAAGCTTAATGCTTTGGAGAAGCTCCAATTCATGTGTAGATTGGAGGTCAATAGGACTGGTAATGTCAATCGGTTTGGCTTGACTGCCGGTTGCCTTTGGTGTCTCCACATGTGTGCTCTTTGCCACTTCCTTCTTCTCTTCGGCTCTTTGCTTTTCCTCTTCTGCCTTCTTTTGCTCCTCTGCTTCTTTCTTTTTCTTCTCTTCTTCCTTCTTTCTATCTTCTTCTTTCCGCTTCTCTTCTTCTTTCTGCTTCTCCTCTTCCTGTTTCCTCTTCTCCTCTTCTTGTTTCTTCTTCTCTTCTTCCTGTTTCTTCTTCTCCTCTTCCTTTTTCTTCTTCTCTTCTTCATGTTTCCTCTTCTCCTCTTCCTTTTTCTTTTTCTCCTCTTCTGTTTGTTTCCTCTTCTCCTCTTCCTTTTTCTTCTTCTCCTCTTCATGTTTCCTCTTCTCCTCTTCCTGTTTCCTTTTCTCTTCTTCTTTTCTCTTCTCCTCTTCCTATTTCTTTTTCTCCTCTTCTACTTGTTTCCTCTTCTCTTCCTCTTGATTCTTTTTCTCTTTTTCTACTTGCACTTTATCATCCTTTTCTTTGTCCTGTTTTTCCTTGTCCACTCTCTCTTTATCAGCCTTTTCCTTTGCTGCATCCGAAGTGACATTTTCACCATCCAAAGCATCAACATCAATTATGTCCATCTATTCAATAACCGGTTCTCCTTCACTGTCATATACCTCATCCAGTTTTCCGGTTTCCAATTCTTGTTCAGCCTTCTTGTTGGCTTAAGACACTTGGTGCAACCTCAGAGCGGCTTTGGCATGTGAGTGTATATCTTTCACCACTTCAGAGACTTTCCCTTCCAGTAACAAGAGTCTTCTTCTTCTCATGAAGAAGAGGCATATGTATTTATCCATAACTTCATAGAGCTCTGAATTTGACACATCAGGAAAATATTGTGCAAAGATTTCCTCTCTTATTTCCTGTTCCTTTTCTATGGCAATGCGCCATTTGTTATCTAAAGAATTGTATAAAGAATCCAGTGTCACAGATCTAATTTTTGATGGCGACTGGTCATTAATACATAGATATTGAATAACTTCCTGTTCAACTTCCTCCTTTTCATTTTCATTAAAATCATCAAAATGATCTATTAAATCACTTAGAACTTTTCTCCTAATATTCTTGATAGTTCTTTGACAATGTGTCAATGGCTTGTAAGAGGAAATGTCTATATTTACCGGTGTTGACAATGTCAGTTCATTGTTGGTTGTCTTTGCTTTCTTCCTCGTTTGCCTAATCTTTTTAGGCTACACTTCAAGTTCTGTATCCTCAGAATCTGGTGAATTGTTCTTAGTTTTCCGCTTTCTTTCAAAGACCTTGGCAGGTGCAATTTCTAGTTTCTTCTTGGCCGATGACTGCTTGGTCACTTTAGGACTTGCTGAAGTAACCAGTGCTGATACCAATGGCACTGACTTTCCCTTCTTCACTGAAGGTTCTTCAACCAGTGTTATCCTTTCCAAGTAGGTGTCAGTTCTCTTCTTCTTTGGATCAAGAGGAGAGGCAAGTATGGTAGAGGCATACCCATCTAGCATGTCATACATCACCTCATATCCCATGGGCTCCACTTCTTCCTTTCTGGGCTCAACCGCCTCCATTATGCACTCATCTACTCTAATGACAAATCAAATGTCCTCTTCATACTTTTTAACAATATCGCCAGATATTCTCATCCTCTGGCTCATCTTGCATCTGAATTCATCAAAGTATTTGTTCAACACTTCAGGATAACCGGTTCCCACTGCTTGATGACTTTCTCTGATTTGCTTGGTAACAGGTTGGTCAGCAGACAATTGAATATCACTGACTCTCAGAAAATAGCCTTGAAAATAGAAAAACAAACGTACCAACAATTGTCCAAATTTAAATCTTAAGGCATTGTCCTATTTGATAGACTTCAGGTTTACCAGAAGTTGCCTCTGCATATAGGTGCATAGATCAAATGATGCATCTTCCATGATCATTCTGTAGACAACATTCACCGCAACTGCAGAGACAAATTTTATTTTGCTAGCATAGAATGTCAGTTATCCGATCACCATGCAGGCATACTTGACCAAATCATCCTTGATGGTGTTGACGATTATTCCCCGTTGGTCACTCACAGAACCGGCGAGCTCGGTCATTTCCGTCTTAATGACTTTCCTTAGGGCTGGCACTTCTCCAATGTTATAGAAACCGGTGACGACATGAATCACTTCTGGTGTGATGTCATGTGTCTGCTCAAGATACATTTTGTCATCGTGCACTCTACTTAGGATGATGCAGATGTGATCTTCTGTGAATTCTTCAAGAAAATAGACTGCATTGTGAAGTTTCTTTCTTTCTAGGATGATGTATTCCAGTTTGATCTTCTTGTCATCCCCACAGAATAAACCTAACTGAGAATGGATCACTAGGGATCCTAGGTCTTTTATTTTGCAATCAATATAATCTGAAATACCTTCTTCAACTATAACACCAGCGAGTATCTGGGATAGGGCATTGTATTTCATCTTCCTTTGTATGAAATCCGTTGAATCAATAGGTGCACTTGACTGGAGTGCGAAGCAGAAGCCATGATAAACAAAGAAACTCAAAAAATACCTTAGCGAATCAAGATTTAGGGCTTTGACACTGTAGCTAGCAACACAACACTTCGGTCGCTTGGAACACCGCTTAGTGTTCTTCACTTGACTGATTGATACTATCTTTGGATTCTACTTCAAAGTTTTTGAAATCTTTTTGAATCGCAAAACAAATCGCCTTTGGTCGCTCTGCACTTGAGAATTTCTTCGCTTGCAAATTGATAACTGAAAATGACTTGAAAATCCCTTTTAAACAAATTCTTCACCTACCATAATAAATGCTCCACCATTAGGTTATAAACCCTAATTTTGCCTTTTACCATTTCCAATCTTCTGCCGATTGACAAGTAACATATATCGGTTAAGGTCTTTTACTGGTGTAAACTGGGGGTTCGAAACATTTCACCGATTCGCTCCCCCTAAGCTTTTCTGAAGCTTAGTTTGTCGGTTCAACGACTTCCACACTAGGTGCAAAAACCGGTTCTTCTTGTGACACTTCTTCAAGTTTCTTCTTCCATGTTGTCTCCATATCTGCTTGAATAGTTTCAACATCAATCTTTCCTTTCGGAGTGACTGGTATATCATCCGATATGTTCTTTCTCATCCTGCATATTCTAGTTATGTGACCCGGTTTGTTGCAATGATAGCAAACCATTCCAGGTGCTCTCCATGGTCCATCATTCATGTTTCCATTCTTCCTTCTACATGTTGCAGCAATGTGACCGCTACCATGACAGATCAAACAGGTTTCTCTCCAACCGGTTGCCGCTTGATAGCCACCACCACCTAACTAATGGTCATAGGCATTATATCGGTTTGGATTCCAGTTCACAGAGGATTCAGGAAAAACTCCTTGACTCCTTTGAGGATATCTTCCAGTGTTGTGCACAATAGACCTGCATTCAAATGCTCTATGCCCAAACTTGTTGCATGCATAATAGTTACCATTGTATCTATTGAATCTAGGCTTATTGTTTAGAAAATAAGGAAAATTATTGTAAGCCTTATTTCTACATACATTAGCAGTATGTCCTTCCTTGAGACAATTAAAGCAAATAGGTTTAAACTTTTGCTTACCTTTATCCTTTGGTACTGGTTGCTTCTTTGATGCTCCATCTTTTGTTCCAGAGGTCTCACCTTCCTCATAACCAGAAAAACCAAGTCCAGTGGTATTCTTCACCAGTTTTGTTGATTCAAGATTTTCTTCTAGCTTAACAATACTCTTATTGAATTTGGCAAGTATTTCCTTTGATTCAGTGAGTTCCTTGGAAATAGCAGCATTGGATTCCTTCAAGGTTGCATTCTCAGAAATAGCAATGTTTAGTTCACCTTGCATTTCTTCTTTTTCCACTTTAATCTCTTGGAGATGAGTGGTAAGGGCACTAATTTCTTGCTTTAGCTTGGAGATCTCATGATCTTTGTCTTTTACTAGATCTTTAGCTTTGCTCAGGTTCTCAAGCTCTTGACACATTCTGATAGTCAATCCTTCTAGTTCCCTCTTAGGTTAGCATTAGATTCATTCAATTTTTCAACTTCTTCAACTAAGGCTTCCATGTCTACTTCATTAGAAGAACTATTTTCAGTATGATCCATCATTTTTTCAGCATGCTCTCTTCTCTTTGCTACAGAGGCTTTATATTTGACTTTAAGTTCATCAAAGGCTTTCTTAGTCTCAGTGAGACGATGAGTAAGCTCCTTCACAGTGTATTCCCCCATATCTCCTTTCAAGTGGTTAAACTTATAGAAAGGTTGGATCTGATACCAATTGATGAATACTAAGAGGGGGGGGTGAATTAGCATACCAAAAATTACTAAACTCAAACACTTAAACAGTTTAGCAGTTAACTGGTATAGCAGATTTACTAACAAACCAGTTAAGACAAATGCAAACCAAACAACAAATAAAGCATTCGCCCACAAGAGCACAATCACCATAACACAAGAGATTTTGACATGGAAATCCAAATGAGAAAAACCATGGTGAGATGAAACTCACAAGTAACTATCTGCATAATAGTAACCAGACCGGTTAAGGTCAAACCGATTAAGGTCATACAATGTTCTTCACCAAAACAAATTCTGTTAGGAATCTCAATCTCTGTTAGGAGATAAGTCCGATTAAAGACTACCTTGTGAGAGGATTTCAAATCCACAGTTGTGAACCACCTTGTTAGAGGGTTTACAAAGGCTTTTCTAGGCCTACCCGGTTAAGGGTTTCAGACTTGTCGAAGATGTGGGTAATCAACAAGTGAGTGATCTAAATACATGCACAGTATGCTTGGTTAGATCCTTGATAGCTCATTGTTAATGCATTTCAACATTACTTCAGTGTTCAATATCTCCACTCTCTGCTTCTTCACACAGACCTTTTCTTCTCTACTATGATCGCACATACAAAAACCTCATCAACCACCTAAAACCCTAACAACACCTAAAATCCCAGACATGATGTCCTTATAAAGGAATCTGATTTCATGTCAATCCAATAGGATTACATTGCAATTTCCTAGGTTCAATGCATCTGGACACATTTGGTAACACGACACAAAATCACCGCCAAAGTGTTGGTGGATGATAACTCATCACAAAAATACCGATTGGTAACTCATCACAGAGTAATACCGGTTCATACATTTAACCGATTACCGATTTACACATTTTACCAATTACCGGTTTGTCAAAATGAAGACAGGGAAAAATGATAACAACCACTTTGTTCCTTTGTACCACTTTGGGATCCTCGAACTGCTTGAGGTCTTCATACTGCTTGGTTCATCATACCGCTTGAGATCGGTAAACACTTTCTGCAAAACACCGATAGTCTAAAGACTATAATACATAATATCGGTTGGAACAAATACCGGTTGAGCATAACTCATACATACAAAAAGTGATCTCAAAGAAAGTGTGTGTTCATCAATGACAATCACAACATCATCATAAAAAATGCCAACAGTTCAATCCACACCGTCATCCAATCAAGATTGTTTGCAATATACAAATGTATTGCACCCCACTCTCGACCAACTGTACAAAAAATAAATAGACGTCTTACAACTGATTTATTTTAAAGATTAAGAATTAATTAACTACAATAACATCTTATAATTACCTCTCACTTTCCTCAATCTACCTTTCCCCGTCAAGTACTCCCCTTCGAATTTTTCTATGGGGTTGGGACCCCAAAAGTGATCCACGTAGATCTTTACTGCAAACTTAGGAAGATATTTAGAAATGTACACCACAGTCTGGTATACCATGTATCCCTCCACCATAGAACCCTCGGGATGTGCTCTTTTTCGAACCAAAGCCTTCAAAAATTTTAAGTGCCTTGCAACCATCCACATTGACCTAGTGTGTACAGGTCCACACAATTCAATCTCCTCAACTTGTTGTATGAGGT
The DNA here is from genome assembly GCF_030272615.1 of Cryptomeria japonica. Taxonomy (NCBI): domain Eukaryota; kingdom Viridiplantae; phylum Streptophyta; class Pinopsida; order Cupressales; family Cupressaceae; genus Cryptomeria; species Cryptomeria japonica. The sequence continues at coordinate 31,904,075 of NC_081409.1, read as the reverse complement.
ATTGTTCTTGTGCATTGAAAAAAGCTGAAGGTAGACACTTTTGCATTTCACACATTAGGTGAGGAATTTTTCTCTTCCAATATTTTAAATCTTCTTTATGGATTTCTTTACATGACAACCACCTACAAGATATTCAAGACACAAAAATATATATTAAATAACAAGTAAAACAAATCACAAATATAATATCTATACAATGAACTGTACAAATATCACTACTTACCTCATGTATTTTCCAAGATCATATATGACTTGCTTGACATTATTGTCGAAGTGGTCTGGGAGAGATAGAGGTAGAACGTACTGCAACAATTATAAAATTATCTCTTCATTTTTTTCTAACATAATACAATGAAAAATACATGCGCAGTATACACATATATAGTAAATGCATAAGAACATGAATTACCTTAATGAAGGTATGCCAATCATGCATTTTCATCCCTGGCCTAAATTCACTTTTCTTTGATATGAGATTGTTTATGTTCGCAACAAATCCTGTGGGAAATCAAATTTTTCATATGACCTCTTTTATAGCATTGCTTTGTTGGTTTGTTAATAACCAAGGAAGGTCACTTATATTAATCTGGTCTCCATGGCTATTTGATTGAATGACATTTTTCATTGCATAATTGGGTTCCTGAATGTCACGACAAATTTTGACAATTTTTTCTTTGTTACGCCTTCCATCCAATATTTTCCATAATGTCTCTGTTATATTCTTTCCAATATGCATAGTATCAAACAAATGCACAATTTGTAACTACTCGTAGTAGGGAAATCTACTAAATTGTCAGGGATAACTTTTTAGTTCCTTAGGAAGGTGGTCATTAATGCCTTGATGACCTTCACAATCATCAATCACATCATCAATAAACAAAACACAATAGAAAAGATGTTTTATGACATAAACCATTGGATGGAATAGCATTACCTTGACGATTAATTCTATTATATTCCGACTTCCACATGTGAGGTGTCATTCTTTGTGGCTTTGATGTATTCTCTTCTTTCCCATTGAAAAGATGTTTTTCAGTATTTCGATACTTATGATTTTTGTGGAGAAAGAGTCTATACTCATCAAACACCTACTTTCCTAAACTTTTTGAATGACGAGATTTCATCTCTTGACCACAAACTAGACATGCAAATTTTCCCTTTGTTTGAAGACCTACAAGATAATGTATAATTGGATTAAATATGTTAATTTTTTTAATTATAACTATCATGCTCAACTTGAACACTATAACATAGCACAAAAATTTGTTAGCCCTGGGGCATTGTGTATTGTCCATACAAGCATTGCATGGAATTGAAATTGTCTTTTTCCTATTGGTCTAGAGATGTCATACATAGTGACACCATTCCATAACTCCAACAACTCGTTGATAAGAAGCTCAATATATACATTCATATCTTTAACTTGGTACTTACCTAATCGAATGAACAAAAATATTACATAGTTATTATGACCATTTTACTACAATATTTATAATTAAATGTAGACAACTATTAAATGATAAAATACCTGGAACAATCATTGCCAACATTATGTTCTCCCTCTTTATTGACAACCATGGAGGAATGTTATTGTTGATAACAAAAATAGGCCACATTGAGTAAACAAATCTCAGCCCTCCAAATGGATTGACACAATCCACTGCCAATGAAAGCATGAGATTAAGAGTTTCTTCTTTAAAGTGTGGCCACTTTTCCCCTATGTCCATAAATGTTGAACCATCCACAGGCATTCGAATAATGTCATCTCAAATTCTATTGTGTGCATGGTAATCCATAAATTGTGCCTAGCTAGTGCACTTGAATAATCATTGCATACGTGGAATAATGGGAATATAACGAAGAACCTTGCAAGGCACCTTTTTTGTTATTTGATCTGTTCGATATCTACTGATATGACATTTAGGGTATTCAGTTCAAAATTCATGTTGTTTGTGATATATAATATGATCATTGGGACAAGCATCTATTGCTTGATACTCCATTCCAATATCTTCCATAATGGTAGATAATTCTTGGTATGAGCGAGGTAGAATATTTGATGGTGGTAACAAAAACTCACCTATCAATCTGCAACAAAAAAAATAATTTGTTAATATAAAGAATATTAATGGTTTCACCATTTATTAACTATAATGAAATATATGACATACCTTAACATATGTGAGATTGTTATGTTGGATAAACCATTCATAACCTTCAAGTTCACCAACAACAATACAACGGAGAGAAGAGTTGTCTGGGAGCCTTCGTAAAGGGCCTCAGATGCCTTCTCAAGTAGAGGTAAATCATGAACAACATCAACGTCATCTTCATCATCATGATCAACTATGCCAGTACTAAATGTGTCATGGATCAATGTATTTGTACCATCATCTTCAATTATGTTTTGTGGCTCATGATTGTCATCTTCAATGAGATCATTATCTTCATCTTCAATATTCATACCTCCATGTTCCTCCACTTCGAAAACCATATTCTCCGGGTTGTGTTGATCCATATCATGTGCTCTGGGGTGCTCAACCTATATAAAATTGATAAACATAAATAAACCATGATCATGATCTCATCATCAAGTGATTTGTTATGTATATAAATTGTTAAAATGATATAATGAAAAACTTACCAATGGATGATAATCATGTCCCCCTTCAATGTGACCATGTAGCCTACAATGTTTCTTAGTTGTTTTGATTAGAAGTCTTCTAGTCTTTAACCCCTTACAAATTTTGTAGGGACAATAATATTTTCCATCACCTTTTCTTTTCTAGTTAGACCACAATTTAGCAGTTGTCTCCTTATTTTGTTGTTTGCTGATATTGTCTGACAAGGTCTTTCTTCACAGGCAAAAAAATCGGGCATAGAACTAGTTATATAGAAGTTGAAATGTTAGTTATGAAATCACGTTTCAGTATAATATATCAAATTAAATTACTTGAGCATAGAAATTATGCGAATTAAACCAAAACCATTTAACTCTTCTTTTTCATCTCAAAACATATCTAATGGCTTTGTGGCCATGATTTAGAGCAGGTGATATGCTAATGGCTTTGTGGTATGCAATTCTTGTATCATATCTTAAGTTGACTAATGTCTAATTGGGGTAATCCATGAGTGTCTAATGTGAATTTATTATCAATGTTGTGAAGTCATCAAGAGTATGGTGATAGTCACCCTTATAGGATCCTCTCAATACTGTCCAAATTAGTCTAAAAGGGAAGTGACTATCCATTCCCATGCTCATGTATACTTACATGACTAATGTTGCCCTTGTGTATCCTAAACATTGGAGAGACCTTATCTGACTTGCCTAATCAATGTTGTTGTTGTCCTAATATGAAATACTGAGTTCTACCCTTGCCTCTGCATCAAACTTCTCACATCATGTTTCTTCAACAAAACACACTATTCTGATCCCAATCTTCCTCAATACCCTCAATGGAGGGGCATGTATAATGGTTTCAACATACAAAGTCAATGATCATACAGTCCATTCTTCTAGACACCCTTGGATACATTATTTGGCTTCTAGGCTTGGGAAAACTAATATGAATTGAGCCAACACCATGAGGATAGGGTCAAGTATCATGGCAACTAATCATAATACATGAAGATGGGTTTCACACCTAAGTTTTGGCTCTCAACAATGCCACACTTCCAAAATTTCTAGTCTCAAGACTTCTCCTATTGGGTCAACATTCATTGATGGCCACAAGGCCAAATCAATGTATCTAGGCTTCGAACTCCTTACTCTAGGCTTGGAGGACCTTACACAAGGTCTATGAACACTCACTTGGTATTACAATAGAAAGAGCCTTCCTCTAGAACTTTGTTTGCAACACACACATCATTGGTAATCATTGTTATGATGGATGGTCTATTAGGACAGTAAATAAAATGCTTATTCCTTTTCCACCCTTTGAAATTACAACAAGGTATTTGACTTGGCAGGGTCCCCACACATCACTTCAACACCAAACATTAGGCAATTCAACCTTTTTCCTTCTCAATGAATTTTTTTTTGTCTTTCACTGGTTTTCTCAGTCTGATACATAGGGATATCAGACCTTTCATGGCATCATCACACACGCAAACTTCCCCATATGTCCCTATAAGTCTGATATATTAAATACATTTCACCCAGCACTATCTGGTATAGATTCTTGTGTCCTATCCATATAGGATGTTTTCACACCACACTATCATCCTTGACTCATGTGTATGATGCAGAGGTAGGGGCATGTATAATGGTTTCAACATACAAAGTCAATGATCATACAGTCCATTCTTCTAGACACCCTTGGATACATTAATTGGCTTCTAGGCTTGGGAAAACTAATATGAATTGAGCCAACACCATAAGGATAGGGTCAAGTATCATGGTAACTGATCATAATTTGTGAAGATAGGGTTCACACTCATTGATGGTCATTTTGCAACTCACCTTGAGTCTACATGAGCTGCAGAAGCTTGTGATAAGTATGGATGATTGTCTCCTTCCAATATGTAGTCCTTTCATATTTTAGGTGCTTATACACTATGTTGTTGTTAAGTATTGATGTATTCTTAAGACATATCATGACTCCATTACATGTCCACACTTGGGTTTACAAACACAACTCTGTCAAAACAAAAACAATATCACTAGTAAAACTATGACTGTGACAATTAATACCCTTAGGACAGTCATAGAAATTGAATCTATTTCATTTGGTTTTGATCCACAAACCCTTCTGAAGGTTGTATATGGTCCCCTCACCCCTCTCTCTGTCATCAACCACTTCAAAATACCAATCGCTTGGTCTTCCCACCAAATTCTTCACTCTTACTGCCTTTTATTGTCTGATACATAGAGATATCAAACTGTCCTCATGCCCAAACACGTACCAAATCTAATTTGGAGCCTTGTACACAACATAATATGATACATAGCATGAACACAGGTCTTCCCTCACATTTGGGTGAATTTATATGCATGGTAGACCAAACTATACATTATTTACTCCTCTCGGTAAACAGTAGGCAGGGTTTTGACATTGTTTTGGAAAAACTATGATATCTTCTTTAAAACACAATGAAATTCAATGCCACAAAAAGACAAAATTAATTTAACTCACTTCTCTACCACATCCAATTGACTTCCCATCAAATTAAGGCCTTCTATTTGTTAATAAATTTCTCTACCATTGATCTACTACCCTCTTTCTTACCATTTCATTGTTGGCTTGAGTATAGATTATTTTCAACACCCATTATAAGACACATTATAGGTTCTTGGGGATCCTAACCTAACCTAGCTTTGATAAAATTTTGAGATACTACTCATGAACTAGTTAGGTTACCAAGATATGACCTTCTATTTATTGTTCGAATGCAATTTATGACTAAGTATTAGAGGATCTTACTATCTTGGGTATCATGCTTTTATGTGTCTTTGACATGACTCCTACTAACTTTATAAGGATCTTACTAGTCCTCAATCTATGCCTTGTCTTTTTGATATGGTTCCTAGTGAGAATATATGAATCTTACTAGTTCTAAATGTTATAACTTTGTGTTTTGCATGCTCCATGTGTGTTACCAATGTTACTCATATTACTCACTTTGTACTTCCCTTTTATCTCAATATTGTAGATTGACAATATCATAAGTCTTGGGAGCTACCATCTTTCCAAACTTGTAGTCATCTTGACTCTTCAATATCTTGGTGAAAGAATATTTGGTTTCTCCATATTTTCCCAAGAGTACATGAGCATAATTTCATACTCTTGCTAAGAGGGGGCTAAATATTGCATCATAAGTTGTGTCTCTTTATAAATATACACTAGGTTTGGACTCACTTTAGTGGTTGTGCCTTATTTATGCCTAATTGTACTTAGGTTTGAGAATGTTTCCATAAATTTGGTCCATTCCCTTATTCATGATGTTCCTCATGGCTCAATTTTGTAGGACTAGGGTCTTGGGAACCCTTATTCGTGGAAATTGGACCTAAAATTTGAAAGATGAATGTTGGATTCACAAATAGTAGGAATTTCCTCTCCAAATTTGGACTTTTCCAAAAGTTCAATTTGAAAAGGTGAAAGTTGCATATAGATACAAGTCTACTTCTCATTTCAAACCCCTATCAACTCCAACCCACATCTACCAATTTTTCAATCAAGCAATTCAAATCAATTGAGCATAGATCTATAATCAAGGAACAAGGCATTCAAAGATACAACTTTGTTACATTAGTTATGATCAACTATATTATGTTTTTCCATGATGAAAGCATACACTAACATGTTCTAAAAATATTAAGGCTTGTGTGGAACTTCATGCCAATCATTTCAAAATTGAGGTATATTTGTCAATTTTTTATTTATATTTAAGTTTGGAACATATTAACACAAACTCTAATGTTATGAAGCTTCCTCTACTAGATACCTCCCTAGAACTGGTTCAATGTGACTCTCACACACATTTGTAAATGTCCAAGGAAACACAGTAGACAAAAAAAATAGTAGAAAGGAAGATGGTTTTCTAGCTAAAGACCTTAACATAAAACATGAAAAATTTAAGTAACTATCTGGAACTACCTCACTGTTAGAGGGGGTGTGGTTGACAACTACAAAAATAGTTTGACAATGGCCTCTCCTACTCTATCTTCTAATGAGAATTAGAAACTCATCAATTCTACCTACGAAAGGTTGATCCTTTAACCGGTTAGCTCGTTCTTTGATGTGTATGTTGTTATATTTTTTATCTATTCATACTTATTCTACCTACATGTTGTTTGTTTTTTATCCAATCTATCATAATCTCAATATCATGCTACTTGTTTGTGCAACCACATTCCTCCAAACTACACAACACTAAAGGAAAAAATCAAGTGAGGAAGAATACCTCTAATTCCACTCAATTTGTGAGATGAGAAGGTAAAAGACAAGGTAAATTGTGTCTTTCATGTATTTGTCTATTTGTCTTTTATTCATTTATTTTATATTTTATAGGTTTCTCTAATTGTTGTAAGTCCAAATCTTCATTGTCAAGAAGTTATTTCTCTTGGAGTAACTGATACAGAAAAATTGTTCATAAATAGTCAATTAAATACTTGGGAACTACTTCAGGAAGAATTCAATTTGAGTATTATGAGTAAAAGAACGTATTCTACATTGACTAAATATATTCAATTTATTAACCAACCTATCAAGAATGTTAATGAAAGTGACTTCATCCCTAAAATTAAGTGGGTTGATGGGATCCCTCTTCTCATGATTAAAGCTAAAGGTTTGTATAATATCCTTACTCATACACAAAGCATTTTTGAGAATGTTGGCAATATTGGATAAGAAAAATGTGGTTTAAGGCTGTTACTAAATCTTGTTGGTCTAAAACTCTTTTGGGCTTTGTTTCGGGTGTGGATAAGGTTTCTAATGTGTTATGGCTTTTGTTGTCTACTAACATCCATTGGTTGCTATGGAAGAGAAGGAATGAGCATGTATACCAAAGGAAAGAGAGGGTTCTTACTTAGTTTATATGTAAACTCACTTTAATCTTAATTGTGGAACAAGTAGCTTTCACATTAAATCTATTGGCTGAAAGGTTCATGAATGTGATTGAAGGAGGGACTCTGATTTATAAGGAAGATATACAAGAAGTGAACTTTTTGCCATAGGATTTAAGACAGATTGACAAAAAATTTCAGGAAGAGTACAATTGATTTTCAAAACAAGTATTGCAAGGAACATCAATATGAAAAGAGAAGGGATGAAGCAGTCAGGGACCTTGAAATTATACATCAGAACTATGATACAACTAGCTTGGAAAGAATTTCCCCCTCATTGGGATAGCCATTTGACTCCTATCGGGCTAGCTGAACAAAGCCAAAGAAGGTGGATAAAGACAAGGGCAAGAAGAAGGTTAATGCAAAGGGAGATGTTGAAGAGGAAGAAAAGAACCAGAAAGATCAACAAGAAGAAAATGAAGAAGATTAAGATGTGTAACCCAGTTTGATGTTTTATCTAGTTTTGGACTTGAAAATTATTTGTGCCTTGGCAATATTTTATGTTTTATGGCTCATGGAAACTCACAATATAGTCACTACAGTATATATTATCATGGTTTGAATTGTTTAATGTGGCTCTCTATGATGTAATTTTTTTGGAAGAATTACTAGTTGCGTTATAAATGAGTGACCAACTTGGTCACTAACTATGTACCAAATCATATTTTGATATTATCTTTCGTAATAGACATACAATTAAAAATATATATTCATAGGAGAAATAACCAACCTAAGATATACAAAATAAAAAGGAAAAATCATTCATCTGAAACTTTGATGGATCGGGAAGAATTACTGCTCGTGCATGGTTACAAAAACTAGAGACGTACCTAACTCTTTACCCCATGAGAGAGAAAAGTTACCATTACATTCACCAGACTATATCTATATCTAGAAGGGGAGGCACATGATTGGTGATGTCATGGCCTAATTTCTCAAGAGCAAGAAGGTATAAAGATCTATAATGCCTTACAAAAAAGACTCATTGAAAGATTTGACCAAACTCTTCCCCCAAAAATATTCAAAGAAATAAAGAATAAGGCAAAAGGGAACCCTTGAAGACTACATTAGGAAATTCCAAAGATTAGTTGTTATGGTTTCCAGAATAGCTAAGGAGAAACTCACTTTCCTATTTATAGAAGGACAATTTAATGTCACTCGAGGTCTAGTAAGTGCCTTGGATCCAACTACACTCCAAGAGACAATCCTTAAAGCCACTCGGCTAGATTCCACCCAAGCAAAGTAAAAGGATCACTCTGAGAAAATGACATCAAGAGATAATCACTTCTACGAGAAGGAAAAGCACAAGAATATGAAACTATCTAATGACAAATGAGAAGAACTAAGGAAGAAAGGCCTATCTTTTGATTGCAGGAAGAAATGGGAAAGAGGACACAATTGTAAACAAGATGAAACACAAGAGGGAAAGATGTGTTTTTATGTGCAAATATCCATGGGCACCTAAGCATAAATGTAATGCAAGGAATCTTTAAAGAAAGAACTTGTGTTATAAATGCAAAGAAAAATGGGAACTAGGACATATATGTGGAGGCTAACTACGAAAAATAGAGGCAATATCCGATGAAGAAGCAAAAGGAAACCTAAGCAAAAAAGAAAGATATGGTGAAGGAGACCATAAGAGAATCCCATCAAAAGAAGAAGGGACAATTAAAAAATGGAGTTTTGTGGAGGAACAAATCCAATAATCACAACACCCTCATAAATATGACAGAAGAAACCTCTTCATAGAACCTCAAGGTTTCATTGTTAAGTACAAAGTGAATGCATTCTACTAAATAAGAAGGATCTAATAATAGTACATATATTGGCATGTGTATACTTTGTACTTGTTTCATGCTCAATTTATTTTCAAGAATGATGCTTAACAACTAAGAGAATAAAAAGAAACAAGAATTTATTCAGAATAGAATAATATGTTTAAGGTCATAGATGTGTGGCATGCTTCTAGACAATATATGGAAAGTTTGCCCTTATATTGTCTCATGATTACAATTGATGAGAAAAACTTGTCCTAATATTACAAACCTTGGGAGGGGGATAATATATTTGATCATCTAAACCTAAAGTTTCTTGAGGACAAGCAAATTTGGGAGGGGAGGACTGTGATGCCCCCGATTTGAACAACTAACATTTCTTCATAGAAGGTCCAAATGATGAAATTGTCTTACACGGTAAGACTTCACAATTTCATGGAGGAAATCATTGATTTACTATAGTCAAGCTTATATGGATTAAAGACAATAAAGATCAACCCTCACCATTAATCTCTATTGATGGTGAATATTTAAGAGTGATAACATATTAAGGGTGTGTAATAATATGAAGAGGCATACCAGTTGTTAGGAGGAGACATCATGGTTTAGGAGGGGACGCCACCACTCCAACAATCACCCCTTATTGAGTGGTCACCACTTCTGCACCCAATGAGGAGATATAAGTAGTGCATGCCCAACAGTTAGAAGATCATCAAACCAAGCACTTAATACTTGATAAGGCACTGAATATAAAACAGATAGATTAATTAATACTATTTGGTATGAATTCCTTTGTATATTATAGAATGGATGTTGGATTAATGAATATACTTCTACACACTAATGATTGAGAAATACATTGTTATTATTATTATATCCACAATAGTCATTAGATTGCATCTAATTTGTGAAATTTTGCAACTTATTTATTTTATGCTAAGTATATGTCGGATACTAGAATCTTTCATACTTTTTGAGTACTTCCAACCATGGTAGAAGGGAAGTAGGCTTGCAAGAGTGGTACAGTGATGGGGCATTCCTCTAGGTATGCCACCTCTATAAGGGAACTAGATGGTTGTGTGTGGGCAAGGGGTTACAAAGCATACTGCCCTTGGGCCTCGAGGAGATGGCTTTTATGGAAACCTATTGTAACCTCTTTCCCCTATCATTGTGCATCAATACAAGGAAACCAAGAAATAGAGCGAAGGAAAAGGATTGCAAGATGAGGGGGAACGAAAAGTTGATATACGTCCTAGTGCCATGGTAGGGGCAGGGTGGGAGAGAGAGAAAAGAGAAAGAGAGGATGATTGCCCTTTGGGCCATATAGAATTCACAGTGGCAAAAAGGGAAGACTGAACATTGACAACCGAGGTATGGGGGCAACATTAAAATACTTCTGATGATGCTGACCTAGGAACGACAAAGCACGGGTACTTGTGAAGTGTAGTGGATAGCTCAAGCAATGGGTGGGATGCAAGCAATTCCTCATATATGCAAATCAATGAATGAAGGTGAAGATTCAGCTACCTCGAATGGTGAAGATTCTACCCAAGCAATTCCTCATATTATGCAAATCCAAAATTCCTCATGCAAATATTATGCAAATCCGAAGATTCAATGAATGAAGGTGAAGATTTAGCAATTCCTTATTTTATGCAAATCGGAAATGAAGGTGAATATTCTACCTCGAATGCTGAGTGTGCGAAAGTACGTCGAATGGTGAGTGTGTCATTTGATCTTGTTAGGGGTTGAGGTTGACGCGGAAGCCTGCGCGGGATTGAATGCACAAATGACTTGCCCTCTTTTGTTTTTTTTTTAAGTAATGCCCATTGTCATCGAAATTTCGATGAACACAGGCACTTTTTTGAAAAAATAAATAAATTTCATTGCTAATGCCTTCTCCGTCGAAACCAAATGTAAAATTACCGTCGGAATTCTGACAAATTCGGGCATTTTTTCAAAAAAAAATCAAACTTGGTCACAATATACCTTCTCCGTCAGAAACCTCCGTTGAAATTCTAGAACAAAGGCATTAGTGTTGGAACTTCCGACTTCCATCCCAAACAACTTCCTAACTATCGATGGAAACCAAACCAACAAGTAACACTTTCAGGTTTGGAGAGAATAACGACCAAAACAGTTAAAGCCCCATTTCAAAATAAATTCCTATCACTCGAGTGGTAGGAAACATGAAGTTCCCTTTCTTTTTGTTTTCCAAGGCAATGGGAGTAACCAGACACTTGAGATATGTTGCAACCTAGAATAAAGAACACCCAACTCCAAGCAAGAAAACAAAAACCAATCAAAATTCAAATTTCAACAATACAAATAAAACCAAAAATTGCAAGAGGGAGATGCCTGTCCATCAAAATCCTCAGGTGGAACGAATTCATGAGCTCTTGCTCATGAGACCTGCAACTGAGTGACCTAGTTTATTGATCTCATTCTCTATGAAACAAGAAGCATCTTCAATGGAATGTTTTCTCAATTTGACAAGATATTGAATATACTCATGCTTACAAGTCTTCTTCAACAAATTCTTATCCCAAATGCATTCTATTTGTGGTGGAGCAGAGAATTTTGCAGGTTGATTTTCTAGAGACGAAATTGTTGTCACAATCCCATCCTCTTCTACATCCCCCTTACATGGATATAGATCCTCTGCATTGAAAATGAGAGATATATTTAGTCTATAGGAAAGAAAATCTCATAAGCATTGGCTAAAAATTTCCTAAGGACTTGGCAGGGACCAATTTTTTTCATTTTCAGTTTATTGTATGTTCCTATGGGAAACCTCTCCTTACAAAGATGAGCTAACACAATATCTCCAGCCTAAAATTGCAACTACCTCCTCTTTTGATCAACATGCTTTTTGTATTGTTGATTGTTGTCATCTATGTTTTGTTTCACCTTCTCCTGCATATCATGAATGGCAGGGAAAAAGTCCTCCCCATCTGTACTCCTCTTCTCCATGCCAACAAGATCATGAAGTTTGAATACACCCCTTGGGTGAATACCATACACCACATAAAAAGGACTCAAACTTATACATTTATTTGGTGAATCGTTATATGTGAATTCTGCTTGTGCCAACTTGAGATCCCAACTTCTGGGTGAACTACAAACGAGATATCTTAACAAATTGTCAAGGCTTCTATTGACGACCTCGGTCTAACCATCTGTTTGTGGTTGATATGAAGAACTAAAATTCAGATTTGTGCCCAATTTCTTCCATAGGGTCCTCCAAAAATGACCCACAAACTTTGTATCCCTGTTAGAAATTATACTCCTTGGAATTCCATGTAACCTTACAACTTCTTTAAAGAACAAATTAGCAATGTTAGTGGCATCACTAGTCTTCTTAAAACGTATGAAATGCACCATTTTCAAAAATCTATCTACCACCACAAAGATTGAATCATTTCCCCTTTGTGTACGAGGTAAACCCAACACAAAATCTATACTTAATGAATCCCAAGGTCTGGTTGGAACCGACAATGGCTGGTAAAGCCCAACAATTTGGCTTGTCCCCTTAGCAAGTTGATAAATGTTGTACTTCTCTATACATTTTCTCACATTTGCATGTGTCCTAGGCAAAAAATAATGAGTAATTAATTGCAAATAAGTCTTATCCTGCCCAAAGTGACCAACAAGACTACCACTATGTTTTCCCTTCAATAAATTATCCCTTATGGAGCCTCAAGGGATATACAACTTGTTCCCCTTGATAGAAAACATTATTGAATCATGTAGTCTATCCAAGGCTCTCTATTCCTGCAAATAGGCTCAAGGAAAGCTTCATATGTTTCCTTAAAATCAACATCCTCTAAATACAATTCCTTCAAACCTTCAAAACCCACACTATTAGTTTGTATCTCACATAGCAGAAAATTCTTCCTACTTAAAGCATCAACAACTTAATTCATTTGGCCAATTATGTTTCAAAACAAAATTAAAACTCTGAAGATACTCAACCCATTTAGCATGCCTCTAATTAAACTTTTGTTGGCTATTAATGAATTGCAAAGCATTGTTATCTGTATACACAACAAACTCATTAGGCAAAAAATAATATCTCCATTTCTTTAGGGACTAAACCAAGGCATAGAATTCCAAATCATAAGAAGAATACTTCCTTTTAGCATCATTAATCTTCTCACTGAAATATGCAACCAGTTTACCTTCTTGGCTTAGGACTGCCCCAATTGCTAATACACTAGCATCACATTCTACTTGAAACACCTTGTTAAAATCAAGAATAGAAAGAATGGGCTGCTCACTTACCTTCGTCTTAAGAAATATGAAATTTTCTTCAGCCTCCTTAGTCCACACAAATGGTCTTTTAGTCCCTTTTATGGTCTCAAGAATAGGTCCCAGTACATGACTGAAATTTCTTATAAACTTTCTATAAAAACTACAAAGACCATGAAAGATACTTACCTCCATTACACTTCTTGTTGTTGGCCAATCAAGGATGGCCTAAACCTTCTCCTTATCCATCTTTAGTCCATCTTTGGACACCACAAAGCCCAAATAAGTCAGCCCAGTTTGCATAAACACACATTTCTTCAAGTAACCTCTTCAATACCATCCTCAAATGTTCTATATTCTCCTCCTAGACCTACTAAACACCAAAATGTCATCCAAATATAAAAATTAAAAATTTACCAAGAAACAGTTTCAAAACCTCATTCATTAATCTCATGAATGTGCTAGGGGCATTAGACAATCCAAAAGGCATAATTAGTCATTCATACAACCCATCACTAGTCTTAAAGGTTATCTTCCATTCATCCCCCAGTCTTATTCTTATTTGATGGTAGCCACTTTTCAAATCTATCTTGGAAAAATACCTAGAGCCATTCAAACAATCCATGAGATCCTCTATTCTTGGTATGGGAAACCGGTGCGTTATTGTAATATTGTCAATAGCCCTTGAGTTAGTGCACATGCACCATTCCCCTCCCTTATTTGGAACTAGCACATTAGGAACAACACATGGACTTAGGCTCTCCCTTATCAAACCCTTCTTCAAAAGGTCTTCCACTTGCTTCCTTATTTCTTCATTCTCCATAGGTGTTAACCTATAAGTAGCTTTGTTAGAAAGGTTGGCCCTCATAATAAAATCCATGTGATGGCTAATTCTCCTCATAGGAGACAATTCATAAGGCAAATAAAATGCAATGATATCCTCATACTCATACAAAATATCTTTCACTTCAATAGGCAAGTCATCAACTCTTGAGGAAGACAAAACACTTCTAGGTTTAAGAACCAAAGCATAACCAATTTCTTCATTCTTCAAATCATGCAAAAACTCCTTACCACTTACCATCATTACTTTACTATTGTTGCTACCGTTGTTTCCCTCTTCTTTCTCTTTTATTGGCATCAAGGTGTGCTTCTCTCCATCCTTTTCAATGGTATATGTGTTCTACCTTCAATCATGCACCGCCTTCCTGTCAAATTGCCACAGTCTTCCAAGCAATACATGACACACATCCTTGGGCATTACATCACACAAAATATTATCCCTATAACTTCCAATCTGAAATTCAACATAGGCCCGCTCATTCACCAATATTTGATGACCTTTTGTAACCAAGACACCTTGTGGGAAGAGGGATGCTTAATCCTTTTAAGATCTAGATTTTCTACCATTTTAGTTGCAACAATATTATCCATACTACCACTATCTATAATGAGTTTACAACATTTACCTTGTGACTTACACTTTGTTTTGAACAATTATCTCCTTTGAATTGGCTCTTGACTTTCCTTTTGAGGTTTCAACAATACTCTTTTGAGAAACAAAGATTCTCCTAACTCAAGTTCATCCTTGTGGTGTACAGGAGACCCCACACTTTCTTGATCGACTTGTATAATACGATTACTCTTCTCAAATTTTATATATCCTCCTTGGGATGACTCAGCACAATCCCCACTCTTGTGTCCATATTGATTGCAATTATAGCACTTCTCGACAAACCTTCTACCTCTACCTTGGGAGCCACCTCTACCATAAGATCTGCCCCCTTTATTTCGGAAACCTCCTATGTCATTAACTGTTGTTGTACTATAACTTCTAGCCTCTTCTCCTTGATGATGATGTTGCCCTCTACTTGTTTGGTGTCCCCTTCCTCTAAACCCTCTTCCTCTCTTCTTCTCTTGTTGACTTTGCTTTCTTTGCAACTTCTCTTTTGCTCTTAGAGCAAATTGATAAGCTTCTTCTAGGCTTCTAGGGGTCACAAGACTCAATTCGTCTTGAAGACTATACTTTAGGCCATTCATATAACGACCTAACTTCTCCCCATATTCCTCACTATGCCCTGATCTGATTACCAATTTGTAAAATTCCTATGTATAGTCCTTTATAGACATATCTTTATGCTTCAAATTTTGTAACCTCTTAAAGAGATTGGTCCGATAATTAGTGGGAAGGAACTTAGCTTTCAATTTAGCCACCATTTGGTCCCATGAGTGAATTCTCTCCTTATTCTTCCTTCTTCTCTTAGTTTGGACAAAGTCCCACCACATTGTAGTGTGGCCCTTCAATCTGGTACAAACAAACTTTACCCTCCTATCTTTTGCTACACCCTCATAGTCAAAATACATGCCTAAATCATTTATCCAATCAATCAAGTCTTATACATTAAGACTTCCTAAGTAGGTATGAACTTATATTTTAGGCTTGGATCCTACATTCATGACTTTCCTCAAGAGTCTCTCCTCAAAAGTTTCCTTCTCTCCTTGTCCTTCTCTATTACCCTCTTGGTCTTGTTCTTCCTCCCCTGTCTCATCACCACTTACATCCACATCAAGGATCCCTATTTTATATGCCCTTTCCAAGGCATTCATCCTCTTTATCAATTGGTACAACAACCCATCATCATGTCCTCTTCTGCCTCTTCCACGGGATCCACCTTTGCCCATTCTTCTTGGACATGTTATTGTTCACACTCTCGAATCCCCAAAATTTGTAGGCTCTGATACCAAAATGATGGCAAGCCTCACTGGCCACTTATCCAAATTCACATTTCAAACACAATTCAATCAACCCTTCTTATCGTAGACAAGCGGTTTGAACAAGAAAAAAATAATAGATTTACTTTAACCAAAATTAAGAACAATCAAATACTCTGCAATTTTGTACACATTCAGAGAGACAGGAAGAATGTCAAATCCAAAAATCCACTATTGATCTGTGACAGGAAATCGAACAATTGTCCACTGTTATGTCTTTATCAATTACAAAGGTTCCTCAATCAATACATTGGAAGAATTCAACAATCGTCTTCAATAGTCAATTGAAACTTCAAGGCATTCATTCATTCGACCAATGCCCCCTCTGCATATAACTTTTGTGGTTACACATTCACTGTCCCACCTTTTCTCCAACTATCGGCCTCCTTCATATAGTATGCCAGTTGCTTGGGATTCCAATTCTTAACCGATTTTTTGTCCCTTTGATTCCTCGTTGGAACTTCCGACTTCCATCCCAAACAACTACCTAACTATCGATGCAAATCAAACCAACAAGTAACACTATCGAGTTTGGAGAGAATAACGACCAAAACAAGTAAAGCCCCCTTTCAAAATAAATTCTTGTCACTCTGGCGATAGGAGACAGGGAATTCCCTTGCTTTCTATTTTCCAAGGTGACATGAGTAACCAAAAACTTTACATACACTGCAACCTAAAATAAAGAACTCACAACTCCAAACAAAAAAACAAAAACCAACGAAAAACCAAAATTTCAACAACAGAAATAAAACTAGAAATTGCAAGAGTAGGATGCCCCTACATCAGAAACCAAGAGCTTTGATATGTTGAAGAAGAAAGTCACATAACAACTAATTTTGGCACTTTTGGATTTCAATAAGGCATTTTAGTTAGATTGTGATGCTAGTGGCAATGACATAGGAGCTATATTTTAAGCATGTTGCCTATTGTAGTGAGAAGCTTAATAATGCCAAGAAAAATCATTTTGTCTATGATTAGGAATTTCATGCTATAGTTCGATCTTTGAAGAAATGAAGAAATTATTCGTTACCAAAAGCATTTGTTTTATATATTGGTTACCATGCTTTCCTGTATCTTAATAGTCAATGAAAGTTAACTTGGACATAAAATAAGTTAGTTTTTGTAGAGTTTTACTTTTTTTGTTTTTTAGCATAAGAGTGGAAGGTCAAATAGAGTTGTAGATATCTTAAGTAGAAGGAAACATTTGTTGACAAAGACAAAGCTAGAAGTTGTTGGGTTTTATGAAATCAAGAGTTTGTATCCTACCCATTCATACTTTGCAAAGGCTTGGAGATATTCTGTGGAACTTGTTAATTAGACAGGAAACAATGGTTGGATTTTATAATCCAAGATGGGATGTTGTATATAAGAAGCCAGTTGTGCATATTATGAATTATATGAGAGATAACTTGGTCAAAGACAAGCATAGTGGAGGATTGATAGGACACTTTGGTCGAGATAAGATCATTGCTCTTATTAGTGAGAATTATTACTACTCATAGTCATAGTAGGATATGAATAAGTTTGTCCAAAGTTGTAGAGGAAAATGGACAAAGGAGTAAGTCAAAACACTAGGTTATATCAATCTTTACCTATACTAGAGAGACCATGGGAATATTAGCATGGATTTTGTTCTTGTTTACCGAGGACCTAGAGAGGACATGACTCAATATTTGTGATGATTCATAGATTTTTGAAGATGGCACATTTCATTCCATGTCAGAAGACTAATGGTGATGTTCACATTCCAAAGTTGTTTTTAAGAGAGGTGGTAAGACTACATGGTCTTCCAAAGAGTATAACTTATGAAAAAGATACAAAGTTTGTTGGGTTATTTTGAAGGACCTTATAAAAGAAATTAATAACTAGTTTGAAATTCATTTTTGCACATCATCTGCAAACTGATGGACAAACAAAAATGGTGAATAGGAATTTGGGCAACCTACTAAGATGCTTGGTAGTAGATAAGCCCAAGGGATCGGATTTGATTTTACCCCAAGCAAAGTGCATATAATAATCATGCCACTAGGAGTACTGGTAAATCCTTATTCGATATTTTATATAGTAGTTTAAGAAATATTTCTAAATTTTAAAAAAATAGATTAACGAGAAAAGAGTAGTACTAATGTTGAGGACTTTGTAGAACACATGAAGAACTTGCATGAAGAAGTAAGCATGCACATAAATAAGTTGAATTTTCAATACAAAACAAACGTTGATTAGAAGCGAAAGTTCATAGAATCCAATATTGGAGATTTAAGCTATGGTTCATCTAAGGAAAGAAGATTCCTTGTGAAAACATATAATAAGTTAAAACTGAAGAATTTTGAATCATGCATGATTATAAAGAAACACCATTAAGGAAATGTATACGAGGTCGAGTAATCAAATGAAATCAACATATCACTTGTGTTCAACATTGTTGATTTGAGAGAGTATCATGAATAAGGCATTAAAGATGGACCAAAAAAAGAATAGTAGAGTATTTCAACATCTACTCTTAAGGAAGAGATAAGAAATCTTGGATAGTTGTGTGGGCAGGGTACATGTAGTATGAAAAATATTTGGTCAAGTGGAAAGGAAGGCATGTTGAAGGCTCTCATGGTTATCTAAGGCTAAGATTAATCATCCTAGTTTTCCTCAGACACCAAAGATGTGACAAGGTTGCTTATTAAATTATCTCACGTGTCTAATGCAAGAGCATCCAAGGTGTAAGAGCAATTAGGCATCACCCAAAAAAAAATTAATTTATTTCTTTATGTTAAATTCTGGTCAAAATGATCTCAATAGGACTAAAAATGGTAGGGTTTTTATTTTAATAAGTTGACATCTTTGCACATATGGACATGACATCTTACACAAACCACCAAAATATTAAAACTAAGCTACTGGTGAAGAAATTACCTCAATACCATTTATGGATTGTGAGATAATAAAGCTTTCATTTTAAAAACTCCTTGTGAAATCTTCAAAGTCAAATATGAGGCACTTATAAGCCCCAAATGGGCTCAAAAAAGGGTCAAAAAATACAAAGTCCCTGGAAGGAACCTTTGGCAAAGCCTCGCTTCTTTAAGAGTTTTCCAATGATGAGAATTGATCATCAATAAAATGCCTAGTTCTCCTAGAAGTTGCATTACCAAATTTTTTAAAATTTGAAATTCAAAAGAAGGGGAAAATCAACAACTAGATCTTGAACATCCAAAAATGGGGAGTTACACTTACTAGAATACTCGAAGGGGGTTGATAATTGGGAGAAGAATCATTGGTGCCAAAAAAAGAGGTGAATAGAGGTTACAAAGGATGATTCCAATAGTGCAAATTGTGTCTCCAACTTGCAACAATTTCTAAGAGAGTTCAATCTCTTTCTAATAAGAATAACCCATGTGCTTTAACATTGTAATTTTTGAATCTTTATTTTCATTTCAATAGAAGAAACCAAAAGTGATGTATTTTCTTTACATTTTCTATGAGAATCTCTATAATTGTGTTTATATGAGTGTTGGTTGGAGTGGCCCTTCATTATCTGCTCTATTGATTTTGTATGATTGATAGAAAGGCTTTATTTGATTTATTACTTACACTAGGTTTTGGGTAGCTTCAGTTTATTTTTAAATCTAACAACATTGTATCACAAGATGGCATTTATGTTTAACTTAATACACTCAATTATTCTTTAATAAACAAGTTATGTGAATGCTTGTCTAATTTCATTAACAAAAGTTGACAACTTGGAAATTTTATTTAAGAAAAATCATGATTTTATTTGGTATCGAAATTATAATAATCTTTATATGATCTTAATGATGCTATTTTTTCAACCCATGTCCTTGCTAAACCAAACTTTAAAAAACCTTTTTATTTTGTACATGAATGCAACAAATAAAGTGATAAGACATTATAATAGTACACAATAAAAACCAAGAGATGCCTATAGGGTATGAACGTCTCATGTTGTAAGACTTAGAAACTAAATGTCCTACTAGCGAAGCTTTTTGCTTTCATTAATAAATACTCTAATCAAGTTTAAGTGTCTCCTAATGTTCAACAAAACATTTTAAGTATCTCCTAATATTCAATAAAGTCAAAGTAAGATCAAATGTCTTGATTATGTCATATCTTAAAGAAGCCATTGTTACAATATAAATTAGCTAAAAGGGTTTTAGAACTCAACTTTTGAGTTTAAAACTTGTAAATAAATTGGGATACATGATATTTGCTAAGCATTTAGATGAAAATGTTATATATGATATCAATGTTGTGTTATTTTGATGACGAAAGCCTTAATGCTAGATATTTTCAAAACCTCAAAGATCAAAGTTGTTGGAAAGCTTAAGAGAGGGATTATTATGGAAGTGGGATTGTTTATTGTTAAGAGATTGCTAATGTCATAATTAGGTTTATTATCTACACCATGCATTGCCCTAGTTTCTCAAACAAGATAGAATGAAAAGTTCTAAGATTATAATCACTTAGATTTTCCTTTATTTCCTAGAAATAGGAATGGTGTTCTTTTGAGATGTCTTAATACATGATAAATTGAGGGTTTTCTAAGGTGCTTGAAAATGGTTGTGGTGGTCATTTTGTTGCTAAAATCACTCATAAAATTGTACAAATTACTTTTGGCCTACTTTGATTTTTTTTTAAAGTACCTTTTTTTATTTATTATGTCACTAATTTATAAATTCCTTATAAACCTTTCCCTAAATGGGGGTGTTAAACTTCATTTCAAATAGTCATCCCCGGTCTTGTACCAAAAAAAAAAAAAACTTTTTACAGCCATTAACAATATCCCCAAGTGTTATGAAGTAGCGTTTTTATGAATTTATATCCCTTCAAATTATATTTTCACTTTGGTGTGCCATATTACATTATTTAAGATAATGGTCCTCAATTTATTTCTTGTGAATTATTTGCCTATCTTGATCATTCATCTTACCATTCTTCGAAATATTACTCATCAAACTAAGGCAACCAACAAAAACTCAATTAATATCATGAAAAAAATTGTCAATAAAAATAGAACAAATTAAGCCCATGACAGGTAGGAGAGTTGACTTGGGAAGTGGGTTTGTTCCCCATTGGTCTCGAGTTTGACTCTCTGAACCCAATGTTCATACAGCGTGTGTAATGCATGGACCCTTATCCATACCCAAAGGATTAGTCTTGCCTCAATTCACCTCAAAATGAGCGTTGAGCTAGGTCACGGTATATATATATATATATATATATATATAAGTAAGTTTGTGATTCTTATGCTTAGTTTTTTTTTTTGGTACTAGGACTGCTTTGCAATATTAAGATCAGAATATTGATCTGATTTGCTTGAGATTAGATAATATTTTGGCTTTATATCGAAAGCTAAGATGGCAGCTGAATATTTTGGCTTTTTTATAGGTGGTTGTTTTGCATAAACTTAAAAAATTTGAAGACAAACTTGAGAAATGTTTTGATAAAAAGGGTTATAAAAAATGTTCAAGTGATTTGGTTCTAATTAGCAGATTTTTTAGTCTTGGACCTTAATGATTGTCAAAGTAAAATTTCAATGGTAATTAGTAGAAACAGAACATTTATACCCAACGTTTTGTCTTTCTTTTATCATATGCTCCTTTAATTGGTTTCCATTGCTTCCTTGTACTTTCACTATTTTTGGTTTGTGTTATATTGATCTATTATACATGTGGTCATGTTTAATGTTGATTTCATGAAAGGATAATTGAAGGAGAAGTGGCATAACTTGAACTTACTAGCTTATATCATCCAATTTGGAACCCAATTAGGAGGCTTTTGTTTCCGAGAAGCTCAAGGTCTCTTGTTGATTATGGAAAATGTTTTAGTCAATGATTTGTATCCAAGGTTTTGTCTTTCTTTTATCATATACTCATTTAATTGGTTTCCATTGCTTGCTTGTACTATTATTGTTTTTGGTTTGTGTTATATTGATCTATTGTACATGTGATCATGTTTAATGTTGATTATACGAAAGGATAATTGGAGAAGTAGCATAACTTGAACTTACTAGCTTATCATCATCCAATTTGGAACCCAATTAGGAGGCTTTTGTTTCCGAGAAGTTCAAGGTTTGTTGTTGATTGTGGAAAATGTTTTAGTCAATGATTTATATCCCAGGTTGTCTTTCTTTTATCATATACTCCTTTAATTGGCTTCCATTGCTTGCTTGTATTTTTACTGTTTTAGGTTTGTGTTATATTAATCTATTGTACATGTGGTCATGTTTAATGTTGATTACATGAAAGGATAATTGAAGGAGAAGTGGCATAACTTGAACTTACTAGCTTATCATCATCCAATTGGGAACCCAATTAGGAGGATTTTGTGATTGTGGAAAATGTTTTAGTCAATGAAGCAAACTGTTTAATTACTGTGAAGGTTTTGATGGAATCAATTTCAGATTAATATATTTATTAAGCCACTATCCTCATTCATTGGTCAAATTGATTAAACTTGAAAACTCTCCACCCACAATATGATGATATTTTCATAGATGGGGCAGCATGGGAGTCTTTCGATGTTGTCAAAGGGATTTACGTGATATGAACACCTTGAGATAATGGACAACTAAAGAATGTCTACAAAAATTTAAAAACATAGAAGAAACAAAGCAATCTACACTATGACAAATTGCTAGCAGTAATAGGATGGCAGTCAACGAACTGTCATGACAGTTTCAATTGTCTTATAGCAGTTCCACTTGTTTCATGTCAGTTTAATTTATTTTAGGTGATCATGTTTGTGTCATGTTAGCTTCTCCCTAATGTTTATGGTACTTCTTCCCCTGTCACAAAAAAGAAGTAATGACGGGGAAACTGTATTCAAACCCTAGAGTTGTCTTTAGTTAAATATTGCTGAATTTGTATTTTTTCATCCTTACGGGGTATTTTATTATCCAGAGATCTCATTCATTGGGTGTCCTGGCGAGTTGTAAGATGAAGCATAATACATAGTGAACAAAGGTAAGTTGTCGAGCATGAGAAGCTGTAAAAGTACTATATGTTAGTGTATATAGGCAAAAAGCCTATAATATTACAATAATGATAGTGGCAAGAGAAAGCAAGGCCTTACTCTTCTCGAGTGTTCCCACATTAAGTTTCTCCAAAGTAATCTCATGTATCAGCTATGATTTGCATCACATAGCCAAGTCATTTCTAAAGCACAAATTAATTGTTTCCATCAGAGTATCAAAACTCTCCGCGAGTCAGGCGAGTTTCCCGAGTTGGCGAGTCAAGTGAAGCTCGGTGAGTTTTGGTAGCTCGTGACTCGAACTCGGTGATTTTTTCGCGTAGCTCGCATGACTCACGAGTTAGGCGAGTTATGGACAAACTTGCCAAGTCCGAGCTCTGGGACTCGCGCTGCGGCAGGTCACATTTTGACTTGCAAAAAACAAAAAAAATAAGTTTTTTGACATGTTTTTTTTTATATTTCTTTTTCATTTAACCCTAAAAGGTCTTTGAATTGCTAATTGTGAGAAGAAGAGAGGAAAAGTGAGGAAGACAAAGGAAAACAAGAGGCTATAGGTTTGCAACCAGCAGGGAAGAAGAGCATCAAGGAGACCACAAATCACATTGGGGAAGGTAGAAGCTTGCATTGAGAGCATCAAGGAGTCCATAGCAAGACTTCTCAACTCATTTGAAAGAGGTAAGTGTTAAACTTTGTAGATTTTGTTGGTTTTTTTTGGTATGTTAATGGATTTTTTCATTTGTTAGTTAATTTTGTTCCAAATCTTGAATGTTTTTTTATTTTTTTAGTTTAACTTCAATGAGAGAAGTAGAATAATAGAAAAATGCAAACCCTACATTTTTTTAGAAAAAAATTATAAACATGTATTTACAATTTTTTCTTTAAAAAAAGTAGGGTTTGCTGATTTTTTCTATTAGTTTATAACTTTATAAAAAATTCTTATTGCACAGCCTTCGCGTTTTAAAAACATTCATTTTTCACAATACCTAAAAAGGATGAGGTTTGGAAATATATTGAAGAGTTTCCTGGCAGACAAAAAAATCAAACAAAATGTTTTTTTTGTAAAGAAATTAATTTTGGTGGCATCAATAGATTTAAATACCATATTGTCGGCATACTTGGCAATGATATTGAGGTATGTAAAAAACAAATTGTTGAGGCAAAACATTTCTATTACGTCCAATTAGAAACACATGAACAAGAAAAGTTAACTAAGAATAGGCAATTGGAAGAATTAAATGTTATTGGCTCCCATGCACCCACATCCGCATCCGCAGGCTGTGTTGGAGAGGGTTATTCCATGCCTCCCTTTTGTCCTAGCGCTTCTGCTAGTGCTAGTGCTTCTGCTAGTGGTAGTGCTTCTACTTCTACTCCTAGTGGCACTATTACCTTTGGCACTAGAGTCCAAAAATATAGGTTGGATAGTTATTTTGTACCACGTAGTACTCCTGGAGCACAACCCTTGCTTGAGATCATGGGTTGGAACAAGCAGGTTCATGATGCTACAAAAAAACAAATTTGCAACTTTTGGTACTTTTGCAAGATTCCATTTATTGCAACCAGCTAATTCATTTTATTTGATTGCTTTAAGTTTAAAAGTAAATTTATAGTTTGAACTTGAACTCGACTTTGTCTAATCATAATCTATTTGTGATAGGTCTCCTTATTGGCAAAGCCATTGTAGATGCCGTAACCATTTGTGGTGCGGGCTTTAAAGCCCCTACTGATGTTGAGTTAAGTGGCCGCCGCTTGTTAGAAATACTTTGAGGATATGAAAGTTGAGCTAGAGGACCATCGACGGTCCTGGAGCCAAAAGGGTTGCACCATCATGACAGATGGTTGGACGGATGGGAGGAATAGAACACTCCTAAATTTTATTGTTTCCTACGGAGCTAATTGATCATTCTAATTTCTACTTCCCTAAATGCATTGAATAAATTAAATTTTGATTTGTTGATTGATACATGATATTTGATAATTGTTTTGCTCTATTTTCAGGATCCACCATGTTCTTGAAGTCTATTGATGCTTCCTCACATGTGAAAAATGCCACATACTTATGTGAGGCTATTGAGGAAGTCATACAAGAGGTGGGGGAAGAAACTGTGGTACAGGTGGTGACAGATAATGCAGCAATTTATGTTGTTGCAGGTAAACTTTTGATGGAGAGGCATTCGAAATTTTTTTGGTCTCCATGTGCGGCCCATTGCCTTGACCTCATGGTGGAGGATATTGGTAAGCTTAAATGGGTGAAATCAATAGTTGAAAGGGCCAAAAATATCAACGAGTTTATCTACAATCATGCATTGGTCCTCAGCATTATGAGCAATGCATAGGGCAAAAGGAGTTGGTTCGTCCTGGTCATGAGGTTTGCCTCAAACTTCGTCACACTGAAATCCTTGATGAAATCAAAGGCAGCTTTGAAGCGTATGTTTGTTGTTGAGGGGTGGACTTCTGATGGGATGGGGTTTGGGATAGACTAGCCTAGTATATGCTCTTGGATCCTTTCCTTGGATCACCAGGTGTTCTAACCACACCCTAGGGTCTCTAAGACTTCCTCTGCTTGTGGAATCCCCTGACCTTGCCCAATCCACCCACCAACAATTTCAATTTTCACTCCTAAGGTCTCACCTACTCATGAAACTCAAAGAACCCTTACTTAGGCTAATAAGGGTTTGGCTTGTTCCACACCTTCTTAGGTCCTAGCAAGGATAGGACAGGTCTTGGACATGGTTATCCATGCATTCAAGTGCCCCCAAGAGGTTTTCAACTTCTAACTCCTTACCGATTTCACTATTTTGTCTTTTACCTACAAAATAGGGCTACAAGTATTGTGCCTGATTAGGCCTCCTACCCGGACTTTTAGGGCTCCCTCTTGCAAATGATGCACATGTTTGTGAAACTTCCTAAAAGACCTGCTATTCATTTGGCAAGGGCTCAAGGATTTTTCTAGTTTTGGGCCTCCAAGTGTCTGTACACTGCCATAGGTGGATTTTAAGGTTTTTAAGGGTTTTAAAGAGGGTTTTTAGGCCTGCAAGGGTCACAGTGTGGGTTTAATGTTCTTGCTACCTTGTCTGGATTGGTGGAAGCTCCTCCTTCACACCAATGGTACTCCACTCACCCCTCTACAACTCCTCCAAAGGGTGCCTCCTCCTTTGTCCTTCCTTGCTCTCCAAGACCTCTGCAACTTAACCCTTTCTAGTCGGGCATTGTCCAGTCTCGCCTAGGAGTGGGTCTTTAGATGGCCTCCCTGCATCTTCAAGGGCCCTGCTTGCTCTGAAGTATTGTACAGGGTCTGCACTCTCATTCCCCATGGTTTCATGGTGATTCCACAATGGGGAATGGAGTTATGAACCCATTGACTCAAACCAGTTCAAAATTGGACAGTGAGAAGCAAGTTTACAAACTATTTACAAACACACAACCTGCAAAGCAAAACCTAATCTAAATGCTCACAATGAAAGTAAATACACCATATAAGACACTCAACACAGTTTTACTCGAAAATCAATCCATTAATGATCTTGTCTGACTCCATTTGTGTCGACTGGCAACAAAATTGCAGTCACAGTCAAGTCACTTTTCTTGGGCCGTACAACAACTGACATCCAACCCCTTCTCTTAGGGTTTGCAACTAATTATACTACCCTTTCCTCAGTCTCTGTGCCCATATTAGGGTTGTCCACGCTATATTAAAGATTTGGACCACTAGGTGGAAAAGTTGCTTGACAACTTTGAAAAGTTGTCATGCAACTTTTGCAGCTTTTGAGCAACTTTCTCAATGTTGCTTTTCTTGACTCCTAGACCCACATTGGGCTCTCCTAAGGACACCTCCATGCTAATAAAGACCCTAAACACCACAAGGCACACATACCCTCTATTTTCAAGAAAAACTCAACTTTGACTTATGACCCTAGGACCTCAACTAGGACCTAAACTAAGACCAATGAGCACATGGCCCTTATTTTATATACAATGGCTTCATTAAGAAGCAAGAACACAAACAAAAGCAAATGGTGGGAGCCCTTTGAAGGGTGCTCCTGCACCATACTCGCCCTCTGCAACAAACTAAGGAATTAGGGGAGTGAGAAGAGCCGGATCAATGCCAAGCTTCTTGAACTTGCTCTCCTCAATCCAAGTATCTTCAGACACAGGTTGACCTGCCCATTTCACCAAGTGCTCCATGTAGACCTGGTGTCTAGTAGACTTCTTCACCCTTGACTCCAAGATCTCCTCTGCTATGGGCTGCTTCACTTGAGGTAAGGCATTCACATCCAAGTCTTGTAGTACCTTGGCTTGGTTCTCAATCTACCCTGCTATCTCTCCCATATACATTATCAGATCAGCAACATTAAAGACTGGTGAAATGGCTAAGTCTGAAGGAAGATCAACCTTGTAGGCATTCTCACCATATTTTGACAAAATTTTACAAGGTCCTACCCTCTTCATTTGCAGTTTGGTAGGCTTACCACTTTGCATCCTAGCTTTGCTCAGATGGACCATCACATAGTCACCCACCTTGAACTGAACCTCTCTCATTTTCTCATCCATTTTGGCTTTCAGTTTTTGAGTGGATTCAAGGATGGCTTTCTTAACCTGCTCTTGGACTTCCTTGATGGTTTGAGTGAAGTCCTCTGCTTGCCCACTTTTCATCTCCATGGAACCAAGTTCCCTGAGTTCACACACTCCCCTTGGATGTCTACCATAGACAACCTCAAATGGACTCTTTCCAATGGTCCTATTCACACTGTCATTATATGCATACTCTGCTTGAGGAATGATTAGATCTCATGTCTGTCCATACTCCTTGGTTAGACACCTCAACAAATTGCCTAACACCCTATTAATGACTTCAGTTTGACCATCAATTTGTGGATGGTAAGCTGAGCTAAATGAGAGATTAGTTCCAAGTCTCCTCCATAATGTTTGCCAAAAATGGCCCATGAACTTGATGTCTCTGTCTGAAACAATGCTTAATGGGAGTCCATGAATCCTCACAATCTCCTTAAAGAAAAGATGTGCAATATAGCTAGCATCATGTGTAGTCCTACATGGAATGAAATGGCTCATCTTGGAAAATCTATCTGCTACCACATAGATGCTATCCACACCTGTCTTTGTCTTGGGGAGTCCTACTACAAAGTCCATGCTTATACATTCTCAAGGCCTATTAGGGACTGGTAATGGTTGATAGAGACCTGCATTACTTGATCCTCCTTTTGCTCTTTGACATACACCACATTGCTCCACATACCTCTTCACATCTCTTGGCAACTTTGGCCAATGGTAGTACCTTTGTACTAGATCCAAGGTTTTGTTGATCCCAAAGTGTCCACTTAAACTGCCATTGTGTTTTTCCTGGATGAGGTTTTCTCTCATGGATCCTCTAGGCACACATAACTGATTACCTTTGAACAAGAGACCATTTTGGAGAGTGTAATCTACATACTCACCATGGAAATGGTTCTCAAACTCCTTGCAAACCTTGTAAGCTGATGAGAAGTCTTCATCTCCTTCATAAAGGTCCTTGAAACCTTCTATTCCGATGCTCTGCAACTGTAACTCTTGAACTGTCAACAACTTCCTGCGTAAAGCATCTGCCACCTTATTGAGTTGCCCCTTCTTATGCTTGATGATGAAGGTGAAGGATTGGACGTATTCCATCCATTTCAAATGTCTATTGCTAAGCTTCTCTTGAGTGTTAATGTAACTCAAAGCTTGGTTATCTGTGAACACCACAAATTCCTTTGGGAGTAGGTAATGCCTCCATTTTTTGAGAGACTGAACTAATGCATACAACTCTAGGTCATAGGTTGAGTACTTCTTCTTTGCTTCATTGAGCTTCTCACTGAAAAATGTCACAGGTCTTCCCTCTTGACTCAATACACCCCCTACTGCAATTCCACTTGCATCACACTCCAATGTGAATAGCTTGTCAAAAGTAGGTAGAAGTAGGATAGGTTTTGTGGCTACTTCTTGCTTCAATAATTGAAATGCTTTCTCAGCCTGCTCAGTCCATTTAAACATAGTTTTAAGGCCTCCTTTTATGGTGTCAAGGACTGGTGCACATATGCCACTGAAGTTCCTCACAAACTTTCTATAGAATTGGGCTAAACCATGGAAACTCCTAACTTCAGTCCCTGTTCTAGGGGCAAGCCAATTCAAGATTGCCTCTACTTTGCTTGGATCCATCTTCAAGGTTCCCCTAGACACCACAAATCCTAAGTAGACTAGCTCTTGCTTCAAGAAGTCACACTTCTCTAGGTTGATTGATAACTTCTCTTCATGCAACCTCTCTAAGACTAACCTCAAATACTCAAGGTGCTCCTCTTTGGTTCTGCTATAGATGAGAATGTCATATAGGTACACCACCACAAACCTGCCTGTGAAGTCTTTCAACACCTCATTCATCAACCTCATGAAGGTGCTTGGGGCATTGGTGAGTCCAAATGGCATCACAAGCCATTTATACAACCCTTTTGTGGTCTTGAAAGCAGTCTTCCACTCATCACCCTCCTTAATTCTAATCCGGTGATAACCACTTTTAAGGTCCAACTTGGTAAAATACATAGTACCCCCTAAACATTCCATCAAATTCTCTATTCTAGGAATAGGAAACCTATACCTTATGGTGATCCTATTGATTGCCCTTGAATCAATGCAAAGTCTCCACTTGCCTCCCTTCTTTGATGCTAGCACTACCGGGACTGCACTTGGGCTGATGCTCTTCTTGATCAGTCCTTGTTCCAACAACTTCTGCACTTGCCTTGCCACCTCCTTGTTTTGGTCAGGTGTGAGCTTATATGCAGCTTTATTAGGTAGGGATGCATCGGGCCAAAGTCTATTTGATGGCTTATAGACCTTCTTGGTGGGAGTGTTGCAGGTGCTCCATCACTCACTATGTCCTTATACTCTTGCAACATTTGCTTCACCTCCTTGGGTACCTCTGCCTGCAACTTGTCTTCCTCCTCCTTTGGCTTCACAAAGATGGCACACCTCACTGTTTCCTCCTCATGTAGCAAGTGTAAGAACTCTTTACCAGTAGCAAATAAGACACTAGGTGTTCTTGAGGTTCCCTCTTCATTCTCTGTCAAAGACTGAATCTTAAAGGTCTTGCTATCCTTCTTGAAGGAAATGGAGTTCTCCTCTCCATCATAGATCACCTTTCTATCAAATTGTCAGGGTCTACCTAGCAATAGGTGACAGGCATCCATGGGTAACACATCACAAAGGATCTTATCCATGTATCCTCCAATAGAAAACTCTACCCAAGTATGTTCATTGACTAGCACACTCTGCTCTTGATTCAACCATGTCACCTTATATGGGTTAGTGTGGGGTATCCTTGTGAGTTTCAACTTCTAGGTTGCCTCCTCTGATATTATGTTATCAGTTGACCCTGAATCAACTATCACCTTGCAAACTTTACCAAGGATCTTGCATCTCACCCTAAACAATGCTCTCCTATGCTTAGGTTCATTCTTAACTGGCTGTCTTATCAAGACTCTATTGAACATTAGATTTTCTCCAATCTCTGATTCAATATGGTCCACCTCAGGTGTCTTGTTGCTTGATGTGTCTTCATGTGCATAAGCAACCCTCTTTCCACTGTTTGATGATGTAGGCTTGTTAGGCCATCTATAGGCCGGGTGTCCCAATTGTCCACAGTTGTAACATTTCATAGTTGCAAAGTAGGAGTTACCCCTGCCGATACCTCTACCCCTACTTGGACCACCTTGTGCACCTCTTCCTCTAGAATGGCCCCCTCTGAGATTGGTTTCACTGCTATGATCAGTCAACTTGGCTTCTCCTTGGTTCCTCTGCTCATTTGCCTTGTTTTGGTAACTACCTCGGTGATTCATTTGTTCTCTACCTCTGCCTCTGCCCCTGTTATTAGAGTCTCCTTTTCTTTTGTTCCTCTCTTCCACCTTAGCAACAAGTTGATGACATTTTTGGACAGTGGTAGGAGTCCATAGGCTTATCTCCTCTTGAATATTCCACTTTAGGCCGCTTAGATACCTAGCCACCTTGATAGATTCATCTTCTTGGACTTTGGATCTAAGACAAAGCTTTTGAAATTCTTCAGTGTAGGAGGTCACATCAAGGTCTTTTTGCTTCAATCCATGTCTCTTCTTATGAAGTTGAACTTCATAATCCTCTGGTAAGTAGTTCTCCTTGATCTTACTCACCATGGCCTTCCAATTGGCAATAGGTAGCTTCCCCATGCTAACTCTCTCTTCTTGCAGATACTTCCACCATGTCAAAGTTGCTCCCCTTAATCTTGATTTGGCAACCTTAACCTTTTGAGCCTCTGTCACTCCCTCACGCTCAAAGTGGTTCTCCATACCCTCAATCCATTCCATGACAGTATCAATGTCCATCTTTCCACTGAAATGTGGCAATCCTTCAAAAGCTTTGGTGTTCAAAGCCTTAATAGCCTTTACAAAAGGTTCTTCATTGAACAAGGGATCTAGTTCTGGTATAATGTCATCTATGTCAATGGTTTTCTTGCCTTTATCCTTGGTGTCTTCACCCCAAGGTCCATGTGTCCTCTGATCCACCACTTCTTGCAACTTATCCCTTATCTTGCTCATAGCTTCTTCAAGGAGTCTATTCTTCTCCTTCTGCTCTTCGACCTCCCTAGCCAGCTCTACATTAGTGACCATTCTACTCTCCCCTACTGATTCACCAATATATAGAGACATGCACAGTCCACCAAATCTTTAACTTGCTCTGATACCAATCTGATGGGATCGAGTTTGGGATAGACTAGCCTAATCTATGCTCTTAGATCCTTTCCTTGGATCACCAGGGGTTCTAACCACACCCTAGGGTCTCTAGGACTTCCTCTGCTTGTGGAATCCCCTGAACTTGCCCAATCCACCCACCAACAATTTCAATTTTCACTCCTAAGGTCTCACCTACTCATGAGACTCAAAGAACCCTTACTTAGGCTAATAAGGGTTTGGCTTGTTCCACACCTTCTTAGGTCCTAGCAAGGATAGGACAGGTCTTGGACATGGTTATCCATGCATTCAAGTGCCCACAAGAGGTTTTCAACTTCTAACTCCTTACCGATTTCACTATTTTGTCTTTTACCTACAAAATAGGGCTACAAGGATTGTGCCCAATTAGGCCTCCTACCCGGACTTTTAGGGCTCCCTCTTGCAAACGATGCACATGCTTGTGAAACTTCCTAAAAGACTTGCTATTCATTTGGCAAGGGCTCAAGGATTTTTCTAGTTTTGGGCCTCCAAGTGTCTGTACACTGCCCTAGGTGGATTTTAAGGTTTTTAAGGGTTTTAAAGAAGGTTTTTAGGCCTGCAAGGGTCACAGTGTGGGTTTAATGTTCTTGCTACCTTGTCTGGATTGGTAGAAGCTCCTCCTTCACACCAATGGTACTCCACTCACCCCTCTACAACTCCTCCAAAGGGTGCCTCCTCCTCTATCCTTCCTTGCTCTCCAAGACCTCTACAACTTAACCATTTCTAGTCGGGCATTGTCTAGTCTCGCCTAGGAGTGGGTCTTTAGATAGCCTCCCTGCATCTTCAAGGGCCTTGCTTGCTCAAAAGTATTGTACAAAGTCTGCACTCTCATTCCCCATGGTTTCATGGTGATTCCACAATGGGGAATGGAGTTATGAACCCATTGACTCAAACCAATTCAAAACTGGACAGTGAGAAGCAAGTTTACAAACTATTTACAAACACACAACCTGCAAAGCAAAACCTAATCTAAATGCTCACAATGAAAGTAAATACACCATACAAGACACTCAACACAGTTTTACTCGAAAATCAATCCATTAATGATCTTGTCTGACTCCATTTGTGCCGATTGGCAACAAAATTGCAGTCACAATCAAGTCACTTTTCTTGGGCCGTACAACAACTGACATCCAACCCCTTCTCTTAGGGTTTGCAACTACTTATACTACCCTTTCCTCAGTCTTTGCGCCCATATTAGGGTTGTCCACGCTATATTAAAGATTTGGACCACTAGGTGGAAAAGTTGCTTGACAACTTTGAAAAATTGTCATGCAACTTTTGCAACTTTTGAGCAACTTTCTCAATGTTGCTTTTCTTGACTCCTAGGCACACATTGGGCTCTCCTAAGGACACCTCCATGCTAAGAAGGACCCTAAAGACCACAAGGCACACATACCCTCTATTTTCAAGAAAAACTCAACTTTGACTTATGACCCTAGGACCTCAACTAGGACCTAAACTAGGACCAATGAGCACATGGCCCTTATTTTATATACAATGGCTTCATTAAGAAGCAAGAACACAAACAAAAGCATATGCTGGGAGCCCTTTGAAGGGTGCTCCTGCACCAACTTCCTCATCCTATGCTACGACCACTGCAAGGATAGATGTGGTAAATTGCATTTTTGATGAGCCAAGTTTTTGAACCCTTTGTGGAGAAATCGTGGAGGTAAATTTATTACAATTTAACATTTAGTATCTACTATTTAGTAATTTACTTTTAATTTATTAACAATTTAACTTTGCAATTTTGCTTTTTTTTAAATTTAATTTGACTTAATTGTTTTTGTTTAACATTATGTGTAGGTCACTGAGCCATTCGTAGTTCTCCTATGAGTTGTATGGATAGGGCCAAGGAGGCCATTAGATCCGTATATGCAGGAGATGAGGATAAGCATGGCTCCATTTGGGAGATTATTCATAGGAGATGGCAGAACCAGCTTCACAAGCCCATCCATGCAGCAACCTATTACCTCAATCCAGCATTTTGATTTCGTGATGACTTCAAGGCAGATGAGGAGGTTCTTAGTGGCCTATATACGATGGTACAAAAGTTGTGTACTGATGGCACAACCTCAAGTACAACGCTCCAACTGGATAAATATAATAATCAAGAAGGCGCAATCTTCGCAAGCAACATGTGCATAGAGGCTCGGACACAATTGCAGCCAAGTAGAAATATACATAAACTTAAGATTCTTAAGTTTATGGCTTATGCATTTTAATTTTTTATTTTATAATCTAGCCTGAAAGTTGGAAATGAGACAGATTTTTATTTTATTTTTTCGTTATTTCAGATAGATGGTGGCAAAAGTTTGGGCCCTCAACCCCAAACCTTCAAAAAATTACCATCGATATTTTGAGTCGGTCATGCAGCGCTTCTGCATGTGAGCGCAATTGGTCCATGTTCGAACACATCCACTCGAAGAGGCATAATAGATTATCTATGCAGAGGTTGAATTATCTTGTTTTTGTTCATTACAACCTCCGTCTTAGGACCAGACAAATTTTGGATACTGACTCCTCTCTGATCACTCTAGCAGAGATCGATCCAAAGTCTGAGTGAATCATTGAGTCTACCAATCTTGTCTTCACTGAGGAGGACCATGAGTGGGTTGACCAGGCAGATAGAGAAGCTAAGGTTGTGGCTATGGCAAAGGAGGATAGAGCATGATCTGGTACAGGCATAGCTGATGTTGATCATTGTGGCACCTCACAAGCGGAGACTATGGCTACTCAATCATCCAGGACCTACCTTAGATGCCTTTGTAGGAAGCAGACAGACTACTCTGAGGCTGAGGCTAAGGCTGAGGATGAGCTAGAGCCTGAGCCATAGACTTGTTTTTGCTTACGGGTTACATATATGTTTGGGAACATTTGATGTCATGGATTTTATATACATTTGACGACATTTATAATTCTATATATCTATGTTTTATATTTCCTTTAGCTACAATTTACATTTCTACGCATGTGATGGATGTATGTTTATTTATGTGATAAAATTAGCTTTCATTTTATGATGTTATAGTGTCTTTAAGCTTTATTCAATAATGGGTGCATGAAACAAGTTTTAAATCATTAAAAATCTCTAAATTTCAAGGGCTTTTTATTTTTATTTTGTCGAGTCGTAGTCGAGTCACAAGTCAAGTCGATCTTGCCAAGTCCGAGCCGAGTCTAAATCTGAGAACTTTGGTTTCCTTAAGCAAACACTAAAGGGGCAATGCACCTGTAATTTGTTCTAAGATAAGATTCACATTGGTGAATCAAGTGCAAAATAATTATGTTAATTACATCAGCAATTTCATAGTCTTCACTATGAAATCCAACCAGTGAGATCAGATCCCTACACCATGCCTCACTGTAAGTGTGATCAAAGTTCTCCTAGATCTATCATACTTGAGCATGCATCTGGGAATTCAACAGATTTACCTTCAAGTTGTACCCTTGAGCTCTTCACATTCCCACGTCATAAGATTTGGATATTATGCATTTCAGTCCAACAGAGAAGGATCAATATATTGAAACTGCCACTACATGCACTTGTTGTACTAGTGATTTAGAGTAGCAGAGGAGGCAATCTACAGAGCAAGTTAAACACTGTACTCTTCACCAGATCCAAGCCTATTTTCAATGCTCCCCATCTCTTAACAATGACAAAAACACAATTATTTTCATGATTTGATATAAGGATTGTTTCTAATTGGTTGTCTTAATCATTAAAGTTGAATGTCTAAATCCACGAGAATTGCCCAATAAAATATATTGTAAAATAAAATTTGAGTAATTCCAAACAATCAACATTGAGTGAAATTTGATGGAGTGGTAGACAATATGCACCACGGGAACTTCTTAACCTATTGTACAAGGCCTCTAAAAAGTTTTGCGATTAAGAAGTGTCTTCTACAGTTGGAACTCTTATGTTTGTTAGACCCTAGACTTGTGAACAAGGGCATGCAAAACAAATTTCAGGAAACACAAGGAAATAATCAATGCATTTATGAAGTTTGGTATTACATATCCTAGAAGTTTGGTATTACATATCTACTTTAAGTTAGGATAGTGTAAGGTTGGCAAAAACAAATCGTTCACCCTCTTTAATCTTGTTTTCATTTAGATACCAGATCTATATCTCATTGAATATCAAAAATTTCACTCTGGTTTTCTCTAAATATGATAATACTTTTTGACCTCAAGATTAGGAAAACCTAATCCTGTGAAATGTTTTCCAAGTTTGCATGTGTTCTTTATTTTATTTTTCTATACAATACTTTTGGCAACAGCAGAACGCACTATCTAATTTACTTAGAATATTCATGTCCGGGGTACTAGAAATAACCTTCTTAAGGAGAAATACTGATTGCAGAAAAATCAGCACTTTGAGAGGACTGGGAAACACTTTGTAATTATATACAAGCTACTAAAAATTTGATCATCATAATTCCCCAAAACGCTACCTAAAATAGGCATAATCATATCCCTTACAAGGCTGGGAAGTGATTATATTTTGCATCAAACTACAAAGGCAAAGAATAAGGTATATGCTGAAATTTTAACGTTGAAAGATCTATTCCTCAATAGCTATCACTGAACAAAATTCAACCGGATGCCTTAAAACTGAATCAAGTGAACTCTTATCTCTTACTGTAATGACGAGGAAAATGAAGTGGCTTTATCCTTGCAAAGCAAAGTTCATACTTAATGGGTGTACGGTGAATGAGCAATGACAACAAGACGAAAGCCAAATAAATTAGTCATACAAAATCTTATAGCCGATTTTATAAAAACTGTTCACTCATAACAACTCTAGGTGCTGGTGCTCCCTCTTTCATTCCAAAGCGCTTCCTTGGATCTTCATTCAAAAGCTTTTCTACAGCCTTCCATACATCATCACTAACGACTTGTCCCTACAACATACAAGAATTTACCTTGATTTCTCAACTTATGCAAGAACAGAAACAAAATTCTAATTGTTCATGCTTGAGAAGCAACAATCATACCATTTGTGGTCGTGGAGCACCATATGTTGCATAACCTGTATAACCTGGGTTAAAGGTAACTCTCCCAGGCAAAGAGACACCATGTATACCCCAACGCCCTGCATGCAAGAGTGCTCCATATTCATCAAGAGACGTGACTGGGGGCTGCAAAACATTTTACTTCAGTTGGATATAATACAGCCTTGTCAATTCAGAAATGCAACTCCCCTGGTATGATTATGACTTCTTGTTTGTGATTTGCCACAAAATGCTTAAAAAAATTCGG
Source organism: Cryptomeria japonica (assembly GCF_030272615.1). Classification (NCBI taxonomy): domain Eukaryota; kingdom Viridiplantae; phylum Streptophyta; class Pinopsida; order Cupressales; family Cupressaceae; genus Cryptomeria; species Cryptomeria japonica. Next base: position 31,866,705 of record NC_081409.1, on the reverse strand, counting down.
GTAAAATGTTAACATGAACCAAATAACATGCATTAAATTTCTAAGAATAACAAAAAAGTACTAAACTGTAGCTTGCTAGCATAATGAGACTCTAACACTTTTAAGATTTCCCATGCCCAACACTGGTTTTCCTTCTAAATTGTAAATTAGAAAATTTCTAATATACCTCGACCTATCATTCTATTGTCATATTCACAATCCAGAGGACTGATACTATTTTAAGCAATTTTCGATATCAGAAGGGCCCCCCCCCCAGCACTCTTTAAGAGTCTCAACCAACTATACATCATCTCAGCCAGTATTTATCATTTTGCATTACTCTTATCTCATTTTACTATTCTGCAACCGATTTTTCAGTTCTTATTCATTTTCAAACCCTAGTAAACCCATTTAGTAGGACCATAGTTGCACTACTCACCAAAACCAAAAGCTCACAAAGGCCCGAAAAAAAAAAATTGGGAAAAACTCAGCAAAAACTCGAGAACTTAAAAATTGCTTAAATTTAATTATAAATGCATTTTTTTTGCAAAATTCAATGAGAAGATGCATCGCATGAGTCAATAAATGAGAAAACAAAAGAAACAAGCTGAGTCTAGATATATTTAAATGCAAAGTGGGTACGAAATTGTATCCTCATGAGGAATGCTGATGGCTGGAAACAAAATAGTATATAGTTTTTGTAGAACTAAAAGTAAATAAATCAATACAATTACATCTTCCTCTTCCCAGCTCTAGTAAAACCTAGGGGAAAGATAGAAATAAAGGGTCTAGTCCTAGAAGTCTGTTGTGGACATGATTGTGCCTCCTTGCTCAGGCTATGGCTCGTCCTCCATCCTGGATGTAGCTCTACCTCTAGCTGCACTTGGCACTAGCAATGACTCCTCATCCTCCTCAATGTCATCTAGTGTGAAACCAAATCCACCCCCCTCGTCCACCGTAGCCTACCTCTCCAAATCATTGATGTAATCCTCTGTAAACAATGGAGCTTGCTCCTACAATGCCCAATCACTGTAAGGATCTATATCATCCAAATCAATTGGTCCAGTCGGTGCTTCCTCTACCTTCCTTATGCGCAACCAAAGATTATATTGCACAAAGACAAGGTCATTGGGGTGTTTTTGAGCTAACTTGCTTCTCTTCTTCGTGTGGATGGCCTCAAACAAGCTCCAATTGCATTCACAACTGGACGAATTACAAGGCTTACATAAGATTATGAGGGCAATTTTTTTGAGATTTGGGGTATTTCCACCCCAACTTTGCCACCAAGCATCTACAAAATAAAATTAGGTTGAGGGTAGCACCCCTCGCAGGGATCTAAGGGTGAAAAAGAGGGGTAGAGAGATTGCTCTAGATCTTGGGGGAGAGAGGAGAGAGTGAGATGGAGAATGATAGAGAGGAGGATAGAAAAAGAATGATAGGGAGATAGATAGGTCTAAAATTTGGGGCTGATAAAGTGAGTCAGATAGAGAGAGTGAAAGAATGTTGATAGGAGCCTACTGATTACTGAAATTTGACTAAGTCTGAAAATTTAAAAGATCTTCTAGAACCTAGAATTTGCATTATAACTCTTAGAGATCTGAAACCACTCTCAAACATCCTGCCAATATATACATGAAATATAACTTAAAGTATGAGAATTTCCTTTCTTATACTTAAATGTTATATTTCATGTATATATTTTGATGAAGAGAATGAGATTGAATTGAAAAAAAAAAGATAATTTTTTGACATGTTTGGCCCTCTTTTTTTAATGCAACTTGCCAAAAACTCAGCGAGTTTTTCCCAAGAACTCGGTGAGTTTCTTCTGTGAGTCAATGGCAGGACTGTACACAAAGTAATCCAGTGTATTATTGAACAAATTTAACAGTACCTGTTTGCAACTGCGCCCACTCTTGTTGTTTATCTTTTCCATTGTTCCTTTTAAGATTTATGTTAGGATCTCTTCAAGCAAGACAGATTTTGATGCAATCATCCAGGGTGTTAAGCACATACGCACAGAGACAGTTCTGTATTAATTATCTGCTAGTTCAATTACTGCTGTATGATTACTCAATCAAACCTGAAATATAAAAGGGGTGACAAGCATGACGTCTGCATATGATGGGAAACTGCTAATCATGTCATAGCATTCCCAAAGCAAACAGATCATACATTTGATATTCATAAGGTGAACCATCTGATGGCAGTATACAACTTATTTGCATTGTAGCTTTGTCAGGGCTAGCACTAGAAAGTTGAGTCTACCATACAACTTGTGGACAAATAAAGCACAAGCAATGGAACCGGCAGAATAATCTCCAGTTTAAGGTTAAATTCCTAATACACAGTAAGTGCAAGTAAAATCTCCAAATTTAACTCACATCTTGAGGAAAATGAGCAAACCGAACTCCACCAAGTCCAAGTTAGGTGACCTGTGTCAAGAATTTACTTAGTTTGCTAATGTATTGCCAATGCTTGTCCCAGTCCTGAGTTGAGTCTTATTCTGTCTTTCCAATTGATCCCTGAATGTGTTTATTTTTACCCGCCCCCTTTTCAAAAGTCAACTAAGGTGTCCAAGGGATTGAGCTTCACTGGACAAATAATGCACAAGCAATTTTACCAGCATGGTAATCTCCAGTTCAAGGTTAACTTCCTAATACATAGTAAGTGGTCAAGTAAAATATCCAATTTTAAATCATGTCTTAAGGAAAATGAGCAGAGCCAACTCTGCCAAGTCCAAGTTAGGTGACCTGTATCATGAATTTAGTCAGTTTGCTAATGTATTGCCAAGGTTTGTCCCAGTCCCAAGTTGAGTCTCATTCTGTCTTTCCAAGTGGTTCCTGAAAGTGTTCATTTTCACTCACTCCTTTTTTCAAAATTCAACTAGGGTATCCAAAGGGTTGAGCTTCATTGGTTAACGTACTGAGTAATCATTGTGGAGACCCAAGTTCAAATCTGAAAAGGAGCATCTAATGATGTATTCTAAGTTGTGACTCTTGGCCTTCCCCCAGTCCATTGCTTCAATAAACAAGTTGGCCTCATCATGCTTTTAAACTGATTTTGGTGGATATCCATGTTCTCATCTGGCTAGCCAAAAGATATAAGGTCGCCATGTTAATATTTTATGTGCCAGTTTATATTTTGTGACTTTTCCACTGTATGACTTTTGCTTTCAATTGGTATTGTGGTAGTTTTGCTTCAGCAATGTATGGATCACGTTTGAACACTATATATTTGGTGATTGCTTCAAGTGATCTTGTTAATTTTTGGATGTTGATTGATTCCAGTTGCATTCCTTGCTGCAGTAGACTCTATTCATTTAATTACTCAATCATAATTATTTTAGCCATATCAACTTGAACAAAATTGGCATGTTATATGCTGATCAAAACCTTGAGCAAAGTAATAAAGGGATGTTATGGTGCTCTAGAATATTAAGAAAATAAAGAAATCAAGGCAAACTGTAAAGATGACATGCCTATTGATAAAGGCAAACTGTAAAGATGACAGTGATGATCGTTCATCAGACTCCTCTGCTCCTGTTCCAAACAGGAAGATTGGTAATAATGACAATATTGCCATCAGTGCTTCCCTATAGTAGTGGATCCATAAGTGCATGAATTATACTACGATGTTGTGTGGAATAAAGAATTGTAAACCTCATGAATTGATCAGTTGATGGTTCTGTGTTGCCTTTTGCTGTTCATTGTGAGTTTATTTTGGTGATATTTTGTAACTTTGCTGCTCTTTAGACCTATATTTGTACACTTCCCAATCTAGACAAATACAAAGCTCTCTTTTGCTTGAGATTTTCTCGTTTCATAGAGTTTCTCTTCAGCTTGGATTTGTGGTATTTTGAAAGAAACATACAAGGTTTTCAACAAATGGTCCCAGGTAGCAAGTATACTTTCCTTGTGAGCTTAAGGTTATAAATGAAGGTTGGACGACAGTAATTTATGTCTCTCTTCTGTATTTTAAGGTACAGTACTAATCAGGAGGTAATTCTAATTTTGAGAGTAATTTAATTACTGGTTGTGTTCAAAATAGTTTCTGGATGATGGTATTCTTTTGATTGAAGGTTGTTCATAGATTTTCAAGTATATAAAATTAATTAAGTTGTGAAGTTTATATCTCAGGGTGAAATGTTTTGGCATAGCTCTCTGTAGCAGAATGTTTTGAACTAATGAATAAGCCATGATAGAAAAAACTTGAACTCAGCAATAACCTCGATGACCTAGAATAAATTAAGAACTCAAACTCCACAATTTTTTGCAAACATGTATAGGACTGAATTTCCAAAGGTCATACGTACTTTTTCCTTCATTTATAGATCAAAAAGCCAGTTTTATTATAAATTACATATCCATATTAATATTTGACAAATCTCATCCATGGAGAGCATGGTGTCTAGGAGTGGCATTGAGGGGCAGAGCCCACTGAGATCAAAGAGAAATACCCCTTGCAGGTGTCGAGGGGCAGATCACTCAATGGGATTACAACATAGGCATGTTTTCCTCTGCATTTTGCAAGTTACTCATGAGCCATTTTGATTCTCAAGTTTTGCGAGCTTAGGTGACTTTTTCATCTATGCAATAAGCATTTTCATCAAGCTTAAAGCTGGCCATAAACCTTTGTAAGGTCCCCATTTTTAGGCCCTCTTGTAGCACAGCTGGTGCTGGTCATCAGGTTGGTGCCAACATGGTCAGGGGAGTATTTTGATGCTGCAAGTGCATTTAGACCATAGAAACGGGACTCAGACTCGGCTCGGACTTGGCAAGGCCGACCCAGACTCGGACTCGGGACTCGGAGTCAGACTCGGCTGGACTCGGGAAAGTGAAAAACTCAAGAAATTTAGAGATTTTTAAAGATTTAAAACTTGTTTCATGCACCCTTTATTGAATACACCTTAAAGACACAATAACATCATCAAACTCGGCTCATTTGATTACATACACAAGTATACATCAATCACATAAGCATAAACACAAATTGTAGCTGAAGGAAATAACAAACATAGATATATAAATATTGTCAAATGTATATGATATTACAAAACTCATGGAATAAAAAAATCCATGTCATCATATAATCATCATCAAATGTTCCATACAAATACCAAAGGTAAATACAACTACAAGCCTATGGCTCAAAGGAGCCTGCACCCTCCGGCCCCGGCCTTGGCCTACGAAGGCGAAGGCGTCTAAGGTAGGTCCTGGATGATTCGACAACCATAGCTGCTCCCCGTGACACCATGCCATGCTCACCAGGATCAAGAACATCTATGTCACTATCTGCCTCAGAATCTCCTGTCTCTGCTCGTGCTCTCCGCTCCTCTACCATGGCTACAATCTCAGCCTCTATATCTACCTAGTCGATCCAATCAATGTCAGACTCGGAGGTTAAATTTTCCCTACTTCTATCAATGCAGTTTCCCCCCATATTTTTTGACGGAGGTTTGGGGGTAGCGCCCCCAAGGTGGGGTCAAGGGGCATCGCCCCTTGCGCGCTCCCTTGCAATACAGGGCGGGGTCGAGGGGCAGCGCCCCGCGAGGCCAAAAAGACTTATTATTTAATAAAGGTGTCGGGTGTTATTTTTCTATTGGCTGACATGTTGTAACCCTAATTTTTTTCATTCTCGAGTGAAGGTTGTAGTGAACAAAGATGAGATCATTCATTAAAAAAAAACTTTTTTAAATGTTTTTTTTTGTCATTTTATTTAACCCAGCCGGTGGCCGAGTTTTAGGCACTGGACTCACCGAGTTTGGCAATTTTAGGCCAAACTCGCCAACTCGGCGAGTCTGGCGAGTTCGCCCCCTGGACTCGGACGAGTCCGATTTCGAGCTCACCAGACTCGGGGGGCATAAATCGTACTCAGACTCACCGAGTTTGGCGAGTCCTAGGCGATTTTCCGATCTCTAGTTTAGACAGGTTAGTGGAGATGAATGACACTTTCTAGGGTGATTCTGGACAACTTGTCCAAGACTTACTATTTATAGTAAGTTACTATTTTTAGTAAGTGTTAGTTCCACAGTGATTGGTCAACTGAGAGACTTACCATTTAGTAGGTTGCTATTCTTAGCAATTACTATTTATAGTAACCGCCATTTTTGGTAGCTGGACATGGCTTTAGCCTCCTCTCAACTTCAGCATGCAGTGTCTTCAATTTCAAAGCATGAATAGATGGGCCTATGTTTATCATATTACTATTTATAGTAAATGTTATTTTGGAGGAATTGGCCTCAAACTCAACTTCAATTCTCCCGTTAGTTCATGGATCACCTTCTAGAAATCTTTCAAATAGTTTGACAAACAATTCCTATTTTTAGTAAGTCATTGGCACGATGGAGTCCAACCTTACTATTTATAGTAAAGTATCAAGATGATCTGGCACGCCTTGGTGACCTTCTAGGAGTTAGAAGAATTATCAGAAAAATATTATTTTGGCTTACATTAATTATTGGAGGATTAATTTAATTATTACTAAACTTAAATGCTTTAACAACATTAAATTTAATTAAAAGGTTATTAGAAGGGGTATTAAATGCTAAGGCATTTAATAATTTAATAAAGCCAATGTATATAGCTAACTTGGGCACCCATCATGGAGATATTAAGTTATATCAGAAAGCAAATATTTAATGTATTTTTTAATGATTAAAAAGGCACATAAAAAATCATGCCTTCGAGGAAGATATAAAAAGCTAAAAAGCAATCAATTCCTCATTCATTATTAAGATTACTTTTTGAAAAATTGGAGAAATTTTGAGAAAGGGTTTGCTGCAATTGGAGAATTTCAGGCTTCTGAGAACAAAAACTCCCAAGAGTTTCAATGCTTGCAGGTGTAGAACATCATCTATGAGCATTGATTTCAGGAGGCTTCATTCAAGGGCTTCAATTGAGCTTAATTTCATAGAATTTGACAGAGGTTTCAACAATATATTTAGGGACTTCTGATCTGCAGGTTGAAATCATTCTAAAGGGCAGATTTGAATAGTTATTGCACCCATTTCAAGAGCAATATCATTGCAACTCTTATCCGTACCAATTTGAGGGTTTCGAGAGGAAGCCCGTGACTTTCCTATGGCATGATTTGGACCAAACAAGGCTGCAAAGGGATGTTTTTATTGTATGCGACTCATCAGTCTAGGCCTGAAAACCCAGGGTTGATAATCATTTTCTAGAATTGTGATTACTGCCTATAGCTGGTCAACAAATATTATCAGCAAATAATATATTATCTATTGCCAGGCAATTCAGGTATGTTTATATTTAATTAATTTAATTCTAGCAGGCAAGTGTTTAATTGTATTCACAGTAATAGTTAAATTGCATTCACAATTTATTTCTAGCATTATATTTCTATTCCAAAAACATCAAATCAAAAAAAAAAAAAGAGCAATAAAATCAGAAGTCAGAAAATATCCCTCAATCAGAAAATTAAAACTTCAGAGCAAGGGAGGCTATTCCAACCTCTATATGTGGAATTGTATGTCAGCCCTTTCCTATAGGTTTACCGTCTCTTTTTCACTGGGACTATTTACCTCTATTTTACATGAACTTGGGCATGGGAAATTTGCAGCTGGTGAGATAGTTAGGAAATAGGTATTCCAAGCCTTGGCTTTGCTTTTGTTATTTCACATATATAACCCATCAATCCAGGCAGAGTATATAATTGTGTTCAAAAGAAGGTTGAGAATTAAACGTGAGAGATGCTAACAAGGAGCCATCAAGTTCAAATTTATGGCTTCACATTATAATTGTGTTATAATATCTTTCAAGTCCATCCCTCTAATGTTTGCATAGACATTAATCATATCCTCAAACAATATTTATCATTACCTGAAGAGAGTGTGAGGAAAGCAGAGAGCTGAAAACGCCTTCCTAATGTCAATTTCTTAGAGAAGTAAAGCAGATGAGTGTTTCAATTCGAATTACAGCAACTGATATACACAATACAAGATGAACAGAGCAACATGAAAAACAAAAACATAGAGATGTATGCCAGATTTCACGTGGGAAAACCCTTACTGGTGAAAAACCCACACACCAAAGTAATCCCTTGTATTAAAGTAAAACAATTACATACAAGTTTCAGACCTTTGATCTGATCTCTGTTCAGGGACAAGTACAGAAGATTACAATCTTAATCGGCTTTTCAATTCAGTTGTTTACAGAATTACCAATCGATTGCTACAATCCTCTTTGCACAATGATACAAATTATCCTCACACAATCCAACCACTTGCAACTGTTTTCCAGACGTTTTTATATGTCTCTATTGAAAAACAATTTGTTTCAGTTGCCCAACTGTCGAACTTCCCAGATTGTCAATAACACGCACATTGTCTACATTGCTTCCTCTAGGTCGTTCCAGTTTCCACCAATCATCAGCAGACAACTTGGCAAGTCAAAATGAGTCCATCATGGTCCCCACTGAATCCTTAAGACTATCGGCTAATGTTCCCATTTGAACCAATCATCGGCTTCCAACTTAGCATGAAACCATGAGTCAGTCGTGGTCCCCACCAAGACCATCTCAAAGCATATCGACATATCGCCACTCGATGGAAGTGTAACTCACTAGTTCTCATTGTCACCAAGCTTTGTTCCACCCGAACTCCAATCCCTGATAGTGGGCCCCTCACAAGTCTCTTATCAGTTGATCGCCACAAAGTGAGACTTTCGTTACCTCCTTCAAACAATCTTATCGAAACCCCAAGCTACCCCAGAATCTTTGTCTTCGCCAAGACTTCGCTAAAGCTATATCGAACTCGGGCTTGTCAGTGTAGCAAGATAACTTCGGTTGACTGTTGTGGGAGACATACCGAAACTACAAGTTATATCGATATACCGCTTCATGTCGGAAAGACACATCAATTGTCTCCCTGACATCGGTAAGAGGAGTGACTTCTCCAAACTGCCTGGTAGAGTCTTATCGAACCCAGATGCTATACCAAAATCACTACTTCTCCAGGTGAGTACATAATACGAAGGTTATCAACTACTGTATCAATAGCACGAAGGTTATTCAATTCCCTTTGAAGATGATCAATAACACGAAAGTTATTCATACTAAACTACTCATTTCGGAGACCAACTATTCGAGATTCAACCAGTAAGTTTGAGACACCCATTCTCAACAAAGAGCTCATCTATTTTGCTGTTCTTGAACATTAAAACCTTTATTAAGAGGGCTATATGTTGATTGTGATGAAATGACTATGCAAATAAGGTGGAAATAGTTGATTTTACCATGTTTAAGTGCCACATACTTATGTGAGGCTATTGAGGAAGTCATACAAGAGGTGGGGGAAGAAAATGTGGTACAGGTGGTGACAGATAATGCAGCAAGTTATGTTGCTGCAAGTAAACTTTTGATGGAGAGGCATTCGAAATTTTTTTGGTCTCCATGTGCGGCCCATTGCCTTGACCTCATGGTGGAGGATATTGGTAAGCTTGAATGGGTGAAAACAATAGTTGAAATGGCCAAAAATATCAACAAGTTTATCTACAATCATGCATTGGTCCTTAGCATTATGAGCAATACACAGGGCAAAAGGAGTTGGCTCGTCCTGGTATCACAAGGTTTGCCTCAAACTTCGTCACACTAAAATCGTTTATGAAATCAAAGGCAGCTTTGAGGCGTATGTTTGTTGTTGAGTAGTGGACTTTCTCATCCTATGCTACGACCATTGCAAGGATAGATGTGGTAAATTGCATTTTTAATGAGCCAAGTTTTTGAACCCTTTGTGGAGAAATCGTGGAGGTAAATTTATTACAATTTAACATTTAGTATCTACTATTTAGTAATTTACTTTTAATTTATTAACAATTTAGCTTTGCAATTTTGCTTTTTTTTTTTAATTTAATTTGACTTAATTGTTTTTGTTCAACATTATGTGTAGGTCACTGAGCCACTCGTAGTTCTCCTATGAGTTGTATGGATAGGGGCAAGGAGGCCATTAGATCCATATATGCAGGAGATGAGGATAAGTATGGCCCCATTTGGGAGATTATTGATAGGAGATGGCAGAACCAGCTTCACAGACCCATCCATGCAGCAACCTATTACCTCAATCCAACATTTTGATTTCGTGATGACTTCAAGGCAGATGAGGAGGTTCTTAGTGGCCTATATACAGTGGTACAAAAGTTGTGTACTGATGGCACAACCTCAAGTACAATGCTCCAACTAGATAAATATAATAATCAAGAAGGGGCAATCTTTGCAAGCAACATGTGCATAGAGGCTCGGACACAATTGCAGCCAGGTAGAAATATATGTAAACTTAAGATTCTTAAGTTTATGGCTTATGCATTTTAATTTTTTATTTTATGATCTAGCCTGAAAGTTGGAAATGAGACAGATTTTTTTTTTTTTTTCATTATTTCAGATAGATGATGGCAAAAGTTTGGGCCCTCAACCCCAAACCTTCAAAAAATTACCATCAGTATTTTGAGTCGGCCATGCAGCGCTTCTGCATGTGAGCGCAATTGGTCCATATTCGAACACATCCACTCGAAGAGGCATAATAGATTGTCTATGCAGAGGTTGAATTATCTTGTTTTTGTTCATTACAACCTCCGTCTTAGGACCAGACAGATTTTGAATAAGTGGTTGGAAGGATATCTTAGAAACTATGTCTTGGAGTAACGGAATACATGGGTGAGATGGCTTCACCTAGAAGAGTATTGCTACAACTCCTCCTATCACATGTCCATCTGGATGTCACCATTCATGGCATTATATGGTTATGAAGCTCCTAGCTTCGCTGACTTGGTATTTGGTGATAGCAGAACCCCTCAGGCGAAGGATATGATGCAACAGAGTCAAGATATTTTGAAGATTCTGAGGGACAATCTCCAGCATGCGCAAAATCAGCAGAAGATGTATGTTGATCAGCTGCAGATTGAGCGCACCTTTGAGGTGGGCGACATGGTTTATTTGAGGCTCCAACCCTACAGGCAGTCTACTCTCAAGAAGAGTGGAGTTGAGAAATTGAAACCACGAATCTATGGCCCTTTCAGAGTCAACAGGAGGATTGGAGAAGTGGCGTATAAGTTGGAATTACTGGCAAGCAACAAGATCCATAATGTATTTCATGTGTCTTGCCTTAAGAAGGCTCTGGGACATAATGTTGTTGCTTTAGCTGAGTTACCTCCGCTTGATGAGGGGGGAGAGCTAGTTTTGGTTCCTGAAGCTATCCTTGATTTCAGGGAATGTCCTTTGAGGAGAAGGGTGATCAAGGAATACTTGATCAAGTGGAAAAATTTGCCAGCAGAGGATGCTACATGGGAAAATGAGGAGATTTTACTGCATCCAGCCTTACAGTTGCTTGAGGACAAGCAATTTTGGGGAAGACGGACTGCAATGTGCCCTTCTCAATGATGTGCTTTCAGTGGTCCATTGGCCTATCTCAAGGACCCGCAGGCTATGTGGAATGAAGAATTAGGGTTTCAAACATTGGTGCAACAAGAACTTACTATTCAGAAGGTAGTTGAAGGAAGTGTCTTAAATCCTCATTTAAAATATAATAGGTTTAGTGGGTAAACTCTGTGATCAATGTATCATACTTTTGTTTGATTTTTTTGTAAGAAAATAGGTAAAACTCCAGTTCTGAATACGAACAAAGAGAAATGGGAAATTATAATTTTCTTAGCTGTGAAACAGTTTCTTTGAAGATCTTATAGATTCATGCTAGATTGTCATTTAAATATTAAGGCTTGAAATAAAAATGGATAGATAGAGTTTAACTTGAAATACGAAATTTGAATTCATTTAATAGCTTGATTAGTTTGGCATAAATTTCAGATATTGATTGTATATCATTGACAAGATAGTATTGAATCTAATGATTGAATCAATTCGCAAATGCGATATTACTGCTGTCTTCTTTGCCTATGACTCATAACCTGATAGAGATGAAGTTTGCAACGACATTATAACGTTGTTTCTTTGTCCCCACAATCTGTATCTGATTGTGATCCGTTTTGGAATGTGAACTGCAGATAGATGAATCTTAGCATTTTAGTCAGCCTATGAAACAATTATTCCCATTCTATATGAGTGACTAACATTCTGTCAACTTTTAAGGAGTCACTTCCAATGGCTATATTTGAAAGATATAAATTCTAGAACATCACATTAATTCTATTAGTTTTCTTCTTAATTCAAGCAATTTTAAATTCAATGCACAATCTGTCCCTAACTAGTATCTTCACTTAGAAGTCTTCGTGAATGATTTCCAAAAAGCACCTATCCTTTTTATAAATTTGAGTTGTGTATATGAAATGCTCATTAAAACCTGATGTAAAACTAGTCCTTAGTCACCTAATTCCAAAGCAAAATATAAAAAGGATCTCTCACTTAAAATTCAGAGAAAACTGGCCAGGAAGCATTGAACTTAAAACTTCATTCTTCCATCTGTTATTTCACTTGTCATTCTCTTATTCCCTTAAGTATCAAATTATTTATAGCTGTCAGCGGAACAAGCCAATTGGGTGACCAGTCTAGTTTTAAGTTTCTTAAGGAGTATCTAGATTTACAATTTGTGATTCGAACAGCGTTCCACGGAGACTCAAAATAGGGGGACTGCAGGGAAGATTTTCAAGGATGGCAGTTTTTTCCCCAAATTTTGGGGACAAAATAATATGTAATATGTGAAATTTTTATAGTTAAAAATAGTAAAAGCAATTTATCAAATACGTAAACAATTTGAGAATCAATTGTGAAAAAGTTCCAAATACTCAAATAAACCCTTAAGAATAGAAGCATCACTCAGAATTGATATTGACTAAGCAAATCAAAAGTGTTAATAGGCTTCACTAACTCAAGATTTAACTATGTTCCTCAAAGTTTCAAAACAAGCGGCAGGCAATGCAAGGAAAGGTTTCAAGGAGGGGGGAACTATGGACCAAAAGTTGGGGACACAAGTATATATATTCTCCTCACAATCACTATGTTTTCTCTGACACCAAATCCTCATCATTTCTGACCAAATCATCATTCTCCAGAGAACTAACAGGGCAGCTGCTAATTAAAGGTTCTACAGTTGAAGATGGTAATATCATTAACCTTGAATCATTTTATTTATTTTCTTCTCTGTTTCTCAAAAATCCTTGCAGCAGTTAGCATAATCTAGCAAACATTTATGAAATTTCATAACATCTACCACCACCCTACCCTCACCATTTCCTCCACTCTCTACTAAGCCTGAGGTGTTTGTGATGTACAAATTAAGAAATATTTGATCACCAACTTTCTAAAGTTAAGAAAGAGAAACATCCAAGTAAACAAAAACAATAATAGCTGTTTCAAAAGTCTATTTTGCCTCCAATACCATGTAAATATTCCTTCTTTCTCACAAGGTCAAGCATTTTGACATGCATTATATTGTCTGTTTGCTCAAAGCTTTGACAAAAAACAAAATCATTATAATGACTTAGAGAAACTTTGGCTGGCACAGGGGCTCTCCAGCATCCACAGGACAGTTAAGGGACCTCCAGGAATCCCCCCATGCCCTACAGAGGTCGACACACCCAGGGAGTTCCCTACTTCTGCAGGTATGTCTCAGAGATGCCACCACCTGCAGGTGGCCACAACAGGCAGTGGGTAGAACACTGGGGTTTGATGGGAAAAATAAAGAGATACAAGCTGCTTTGACGTCCAGCATGGCCCAGAACAATTCTTATTTTTGACATTTTAAGATGTTGGTGATTTTCTGCAGGACATACAAGTAATTGATAAAAAGAAATCAATCTACCTGTGGAATTCTTGGAGCCTTCCTGAATATGTCCCAGATTTCATCAGCCATGATCTCATTTTTTTCTAGCAGAATATCTATAATAATACATGCAATTTGTTAGTAACTTTCATCTATTTCAAATGTAAAAACCAAATTTTAACAATAATGCATCCCTTGAACACAGATCAATCTAAAAGGGTCGCCTGCAATGGATTTCAATTTGCAAACTTCAAGTTCCTGGAATGTTTACCAAATAAGATCCGATTTTAATACTGCCTTAACAAGTCAATAAAATCTCAAGATGACAATCAAAAAGGTTTATCTAATATCACAACTCTCATGTATCTAGATGTTGGTTTCTTAAGTACCTGCAATGTTCTCAACTGCAGAACGATACTCTCTTAAAACAGATGTGCATTTCTCCACACCATATCGTACATACTCATCCCTTAACGCTTGTATCTTTCTATGAAGCTAACATCAAGAAACACAAAAAATGATAAAGATCATACTAAGCGTTTGCCATCAGTTCTTAAAAATATCATGAACCACTCAATACACCCAAATGGTAAATTCAAACCAATATAATGTAAAAAACTAAATGCTATTTGCTTACATGAACCATAACATCTTCTTCTTTTCTGTAATATATCTTCCCAAGCACGGACAGGCCAGTTTGTAAAATGAATTTCTCTGCATACACACCAGCTTCAGAAAGAGCTGCTCCTGATAGCCAAGATAAATGGTCCATACCAAATATCTCCTCTTCAATAATCCTGGCTGTTCAGTCATCACAACAACAAAAAAGAGTCAAGCCTTCAGCACAATTTCAAGTATATCTAATCTTCATCTTACATTATTATCAAGTACAATTCTCTGTCAAAATCAGTGAAATCAATGTTATGCAGCTCACCTGCAGACTCTGTGTGATGTCCCCTAAATAAGCTTGAGAAAACTCATAATTAATTAATAAATAATTAATTGGCTCTATTTTATTTATAAGCCATTAATTATTAATTGATTGATTAAATAATAAAGTGACTTGTTAAGTCACTAATGAACTTATTAAGTCTCTAATGAGAAATGCAGTTGAACTGCCAATGGTCTCATTTTCCTTTAAAAAGATGGTGAAGGAGGTTGAGGGGATATATGCAGAAGAAGTCGATTACATTAAGTTTCGCAGACTTCTTTGAGGTTGACACCCCTCAAACAACTGGAGTCTAGACGGAAACCCATTATCTCCATAGTAGAAAGAAAACCATTTGTTTGAAAGATTGGATTCTGTTAATATCTCATCAGGGGTTTAGTTTTAGTTTTATTTAGATTAATTTTTCATTAGTTTATTTTATTAGGTTTTTCTGTTCCAGCAGTTTTGTATAACAGTTTACAACTGTTTTTGCCTCCTCTTTATATCTGCTTGTTTATTTTATTTTGAAGAACACAGTTTTTACGGAAATACAAATTATATTCAGATTGCCATTCTTTCCATTTTTTTCTATCTGCTAACAGAGATTCCAGATTGTTATTTTCTGCCTGGGCTATCAATGGTATCAGAGCTTTGGAGTTTGGAGTATATTTTTATGTGAAGCATCTGAAGATTGCAGCTTTCTACAGAATCAAAATACGAAAACAAAAATTGATTCAGGTGAAATCAATTTACTTATTTTTACAAGAATTTTATATCTTGTTATATTTGGTAAAGTTTGACAAGAGATTTTGAGCAATCCTATAAATTTGCAAATTGTGCAAATTCTATATACATTTATTTTCAATTTACAATGCAATCTATTGTTTCATTGATTGGGGAAATATTAACCGGAAAAGATACTTGGTTGGAATGGCATAGAAAAGTGGAAAATACATTAATTTTTAATGATTTATGGTATAAAATATGTGATGGAGATACCCAACCTACAAAACCAACAGATGTTAAAGAAAAAGAAATTTGGAATTATAAAAATTCAAAAGCCTTAGCTTTGATAAGAGCTTCAATTAATGGAGATGTATATCGTCATATACAAGGATGCAAATTTGCTTGGGAAACCCTTGACAAGTTAAAAAATTTATTTGATTCTCATTCAGAATTAGAATTTATTCAGTTACAATTCAAATTGTTCAATCTTGAATTAAAAAATGGTGATGTTATGAGTTTGGCTTCTGAAATTAGAGCTATAAAACAAGATGTTAATGTTGCTGGTGGGAAAGTTGATATTTATCTCACTGCTTTTATTAAGGTACTCCTTCCAGCACATTCTACTTATCTAGAATCCCTTCAAGCAACCAATTGAAAACCATTACTTTTGATTTATTGGTTGAAAAGTTGGCTGAACGTGAAAAAGCTTTTGGAAGAAAAATAGATAATACTAATGAAAATGTTTGTTTTGCTCACCAAGAAAAAACCTCTAAATAAGAGCTCTTCAAGAGGAGGTTATAATGATAGAGGCAAAGGTAGAGGTCAATGGAGGAAAAATGATAATCAAAATGATAGGCAACATTTATATTGTAAAAGATGTGGTAGAAAAGGAAGTCATGAAGCACATGAATGCAAGCTGTCATGGGATAAGATAGAAAGTTTTAAAGAAAATACTTTTAAGCAAAAAGATAAAACAAAAGTTTATAATGATGATAAACATTCAGATGATAAAATTCCAGGAGCAGCCCAATTTGCTTGTGATAGTGATGATGATCAATATGTGTTTTCTGTTTTTGACTTTGCATCTAATTCCTCATGGTATGATTCTTGGATCTTAGATACTGGAGCCACACAACATATGACATTCCGACGTGATTACTTTGAGGAATTTCATGAAAGTGCATGTGGTCCAATTTATTTAGCTGATAAATCAAGTCTCAAACCTATTGGAAAAGGAACTATTTGATTTAAGTTGCCTAATCTTCCAGACTTTGTGCTTCATGATGTATTGTTTATTCCTCAATTGCAACGTAATTTGTTATCACTAGTATTGATTCGACAACAAGGCTACTCTATTCTATTAAAAGATGGGCAAGTTGTTGTTAGAAAACAATCAAATAATCAAGTTGTATTCACTGGATGTGAGGATGCGAGATTGTTAAAACTAAATGGCACTTCTTTTTCTAAAAATTTTGCATCTCTTACTGAAGAAGGTAGTCTATCTCCTATTCTTTTATGGCATGCAAAACTTGGGCATATTGGTTATGATAACATTCATATCCTGCAAAAGAATGGTGTTGATGGCTTACATGTTTTGCCTAAAGCAATTGAAAAATGTGAAGCATGTATTCTTGCCAAGCAACATAGAAATTATTTTCCTCGCTCCACTTGGAGAGCACAAAGAAAATTGCAGCTTATTCATTCTAATTTATGTGGGCCTTTACCAGTAAATTCTGTGGGAGGATCTAAGTATTTCATGTTCTTTATTGATGATTACAGTCGCATGACTTGAATTTATTTCTTGCAGCAAAAATCACAAGCTTTTGAAATTTTTAAAAGGTTTCATGTTATGATTGAAAAACAAGCAAAATCTCAAATTGGTACTCTTCGAACAGATAATGGTGGAGAATTTACTTCTCTAGTTTTTGAGGATTATCTACGTCAAAATGGGATCCAACATCATCTTACTGTTCCAGGTACTCCTCAACAAAATGGTGTTGTTGAACGAAGAATAGAACTATCATGAATATGGTCCGTGCAATGTTATATTTTAAAGGAATCAAATTACATTTTTGGGCTGAAGCAACAAGAACTGAAGTTTATCTTCATAATAGATCTCCATCATCTGCATTACACCAATCTATTCCATATGAAGTTTGGTTTGGATATCCTCCTTCTATTCAACATCTTTGCATTTTTGGTTCCACTTGCTATGCTTTAATTCCCAAGGACAAAAGAAGTAAGTTGCAGCATCACAGTATTAAGTGTATTTTTCTTGGTTATTCAGAATCTTCCAAAGCATATAGGTTGTATGATGAAGTCAACAAAACTTTCTTTATTACATGTGATGTTGTATTTGTTGAAACCTCCAACATTGTTGAAAATGATGAATGTAAATTCAAACAGCTTGATACAATTACAAATTTTTCTCCTTGGATCGAAAACTCTTGTGAGATTCCACATATAGAATCCATATCTCCAAGTGATCTAATTCATGCTACTCCATCAATCAATGACCAAGAAGAAACCCATCATGATGAGCTTTAACTCTCTGAACCATTAACCACTAATACAACATCTAGTAATGAAATGGTCACATCTTTTGTGCAACCAAAGTCTTCTCATAAGTGGGCAAAACAAGTCCAACAAACATTGAAAGATTTAAGACCAGATGAAATAGGTAAAACAAGTACAAGAAGCTCTTACAAAGCAAGGCTCCAAGCTCAAACCAATAGTGCAAATAACTTGGAGACCATTGGTGAACTCAATCTCATAATTGACTCTGAACCATCGTCCTATAATGAAGCCAAAAATATTATAGTATGGAGGAAAGCTATGCAAGATGAGTATGATGTTCTTTTGAAAAATGGCACATGGGAGTTGGTTGATCCTCCACTTGGTTGTAAACCTATTGGCTGCAAGTGGATTTTTCAGGAATAAATATAAAGCAGATGGTACACTTGACAAACACAAAGCCCGACTTGTTGCCAAAGGTTATGCTCAAAAGGAGGGCATAGATTATGATGAAACCTTTGCACCTACAGCAAAATGGACCACCATTCGTGCTTTGTCGGCCCTTGCAGCTCAATATGGGTGGAAAATTCACCAAATGGATGTTAAAACAGCATTCTTAAATGGTGATCTCAAAGAATCAGTTTATATGACTCAACTAGATGGGTATGCAGTCAACGGAAAAGAACATCAGGTATGCAAGCTTGTCAAATCATTACATGGTTTGAAACAAGTTCCTCGAGCCTGGTATGAAAAACTTACCGAGTATCTCTTAAAGTTGAATTTCCAGCATTTTGAATTTGATGATGCCACACTTTTTGTTAAAAAACTGGTCCTGATGAGAATAACATTCAAAATGTGAAAGAACAACTGAAGCAAGGTTCTGATATGACTGATTTGGGCCATCTTCATTACTATTTGAGTATTGAGGTAACTCAAACACCTCATTTTATTTTTATCGCCCAACAAAAATATATTGGTGAACTTTTGCATAAATTTGGCATGGCTGATTGTAAGCCCCTTAGTACTCCTATGGAGCAAAATCTTAAGCTCTCTTCAGATAACCCTTCAGCATTGGTTGATGCAACTATCTACAAGAAACTTGTTGGTAGTTTGATTTATGCTACAACTACCTGTCCCGATATTTATTTTGTTGTTGGAGTTCTTTCAAGGTTTATGCAACAACCTAGAGAAACTCATTGGTTAGCTGCCAAACGCATTCTTCGCTATTTGCAAGGTACTCAACACTGTGGGCTCAAATACTCCAAGACAAACCAATTTTCTTTGGTTGGCTATTCCGATTCCGATTATACAAGTGATTCCACAGATGGAAAATCTACATCCGGGTATTTAATATATCTTGGATCTGCTGTCATCTCTTGGAGATCTAAAAAGCAATCTGTTCCAGTCGCCTCTTCTTCCGAAGTTGAATATATGGCCGCCTTTGAAACAACTCGGGAAATCTTATGGCTTCAAAGAATTCTTGAAGACTTGCAAACACCACAGATTTCATCAACTCCACTCTTCATTGACAATCAATCTGCTATCAAAATGGCTAAAAATCTAGTATTTCATGATTGCACCAAGCACATCAATACAAAGATTCATTTGATTCGGCATCATGTGAAAGATGGCAGCATATACCTTAAATATTGCCCCACTGCAGATCAACCAGCAGATATTCTTACCAAGGCTTTGCACAGAGAAAAGTTTGAGAAGTTCAGAGAAATGCTCGGCTTAACCCCTTCAGATTAAGGGGGGATGTTAACATCTCATCAGGGGTTTAGTTTTAGTTTTATTTAGATTAATTTTTCATTAGTTTATTTTATTAGGTTTTTTTGTTCCTGCAGTTTTGTATAACAGTTTACAACTGTTTTTGCCTCCTCTTTATATCTGCTTGTTTATTTTATTTTGAAGAACACAGTTTTTACAGAAATACAAATTATATTCAGATTGCCATTCTTTCCATTTTTTTCTAGCTGCTAACAGAGATTCCAGATTGTTATTTTCTGCCTGGGCTATCAGATTCAAGCCTGTGATAGGAGAACATGACAATGGGTTTATCATCTGATGTTTGTATATGGTGATGGGTACAGAACCTATCGTTGATGAACACATGGACCAGTTGTGGTTGATCACTATGAGAGATCATGGCAGTGTGATGACCTTGTGCTGAAGAGTCGATTGGAAATTCTGAATGGTTTGACATATGAATGGACAGGGAAAATCATGGAACTTGAAGAGCAATGTTTGTTACTAGTAAAGAGTCGGAAAACTAAGGAACCGATACTGGTAATAATAGTGTCTTCCTAGTAAAGTTTTAGCGTGAATAAATTATTATGGTTGCAATATCTGTATTGCTTGGGCCAAGGTGATATCTATTCCGACATCTGAAATCCAATTAAGTGGACTGGAGGAGTAACAGGTTGATCGGTTGATCCCGTGTGTTGAGTTTTTAACGTTGGGGATTATAACTCATTGTCATTGAGATATTGGTAGAGCTGTATGGTGTGTTCTTAGCAACGAGACGCAGTATGGGTTGCTAGATCAACTTCATCAGGTTACTGCACACCAGATAGCCAGAAGTTTATTTTGCATCACTCCTGTGATTGCATCATCCATGCTACCATACTGTGAGTGCTGAAGCCAATTGAAAAAAATAACATCATACATGTCGGAGGAGAATTCTAATTAAATGTTCTCTGTACGTTTCTCTGCGGATTGCTGAAATATAAGGTGCACAACTCAGTCCTTCTGTGTAGAGGTTACTGTGTTATTAAGTTTGAAATAAGTAGTCATGTAAACATTTGCATTGCATTCAAATTGGGTTAGTCTGTGTAACTCTCTGAAACAAACCAAACACTAGGATAGCTCAAACTCAACATATATTTCTGTGCAATCTGAACTTTACCTGACCTATCAAAGGATGTCAAAATGAATCTCTAAGTCCCGTCTGGCTGAGATCATTACAGTGGTATCAAAGCCATTAATCCTGCCAGCCTGTATGTACACCAGTGATAGTGCTAAGAGGTACACAGACCAAGAAAACAATTCAAACTTCCAGATCCTTACCTTGTAGAAGAAACATTCTCAATAGCTTTAACAGCCAGACAACTAGGCAAAGGGATACAAGAGGGTGATACAATGAGTCAAAGCCCAACATGTAGGAGATTGGACATGGACAGTATGCAAAATATGGTAAATGATGTAGCCCGAGGTCAGCAACAGCTTATGCAATCACAACAACAGCTGACAGAAGCTATTAGCCAGTTGACACAAAACATGAACACCCTCAGGGTAAACCAGAACACTACCGGAGAAGGTAGTAATGCAAGAGATGACACACCTAAAAGAGCTAGTACAGGAGGAGGAAACTTTACAGCAGGAAGAAGAACAAACTTTGGCAGAATAGGTAATGGAACTATGGAAGTTTATGGAGAATACAATTCTTTGCCACATCCCATCACAAATGAGATTACGCTCAATCAGTATATGATACAACGTAGGGAGAAAAAACGATCACAATGGGAGCAGAGAACGCATGGGCTATCCTATGATGAGTTTAGCAGCAAGTTGATTGCCCATTTTGACAGAAAAGATGTAGAGGAATATTTTCATGAATTGGCTTTGAATTGACAGCATTGTGATGTGGACACCTATGTAAATGAATTTCAGAAGGTGTCAATCATGGTCCCTGATATATTGGAGAGGAGAATAATCATGTTATTTATTGAGGAGAATAATCATGTTATTTATTGAAGGTTTGAATTATAATTTGAAATGTTTGGTTAAGGCTTTCAAACCCGCTACACTACAGGTTGCCATACAAACAACACTGAACCTGGAGGCTTCTTCACACCCTAGGCCACAGTTCCAAAAGAAGAATTTCAAAAAATAATAAACCTTTCAAAAAGAATTTTGAACAGCCTAAACCCACTCCTCCTAAGCTGGGCTTTGAAACAAGGAATGAGTTGTGCAGGATGAAAGTTTGCTTCTCCTGCAAGGAACCAGGGGAACTTGGACACAGATGTTTGGGTAAAGGCAAGGCACATTATATAGAGGTTACTTCAGATATTGATGAGGAAGTAACTGACACCAATTCGGAGAGTGATTCTAAAGCGCAATAGGTACCACATGATTAGGACATTTCAGGAGATGCTGCATGAAGCACTATCGCTTCCTTATCAACAATACCTAATTATCACCCTTTCAAAGTTAGAGTCATACAAGGACAGTGAGTTACTTGTCTAGTTGACAGTGGAGCCACACATAATTTTATTGACGAAGGGCTCGTGACACAAAAGGGATTACAGGTGCAGGAATTTCCTAGTTTCAATGTTATGGTAGTAGATGGATCCAAGACAGCTTGCACTAAGAAAATCCCACAAATAAGCATCCAGTAGGGAGACTACAGAGTCACCAATGATTTCTATGTGGTCGAAATTGGTGATATTTATGTGGTACTCGAATTTCAGTGGTTACACTCACTTGGTAGGTACAGCCAGGATTTTCAAAAAATGGAAAAAGAGTTCACGGTAGATGGGAAGAAGATAGTCTTGCGAGCTTTGACAGATGGGGAGCCTAAAGTGGTTACAACAGAACGTATGGAGGCATTTTTCCAACAGGGAGAGGTTGCATGAGTAGCTCAGTGCTTTGTATCTTCCAAGACTACTTCTAGTGATGATAGGCGTTATTTGGTGGATGTACAGACAGTCCTTGACAAGCATAGTGTGGTTTTTGGCAATATCCCACTAGCTAGACCTCCAAAACGTGGATTTGAGCATATGATAGAGTTGGAGGAGGGTGCTAAACCCATCATTACTACTCCTTACCATCATCCAAAAAGATTTAAAGATGAAATTGAGAAGGTGGTGAAGGAACTATTGGATATGGGGCACATTAGATCGAGGTCCAGTCCCTTTGCATCTTCAATGATTTTAGTAAAGAAAAAAGACAACAAAATGAGGATGTGTATCGATTACCATGCCCTGAATAAGAAAACTATTAGGAATAGGTATCCCATACCTTGAATAGATAAGTTGTTGGATGAGCTTCATGGCACAATGTATTTTTCCAAAATTGATCTCCATTTAGGGTACCATCAGATCAGACTCCGTGATGAGGATGAGCTTCATGGCACACTGTATTTTTCCAAAATTGATCTCCATTTAGGGTACCATCAGATCAGACTCCGTGATGAGGATGTGCATATGACAGCATTTAGATGCCATTACGGACACTGAGTTCCTAGTCATGCCATTCAAACTCACTAATTCACCGGCAACATTTCAATCTTGCATGAACCACATTTTTAACAAACAGTTACGAAAAAACGGTGTTAGTATTTTTTGATGATATTTTGGTATACAGTAGAACATGGGATGATCACCTTAAGCACATTGATGAGGTGTTGAGTATCATGGAGGAACAATCTTTGTTTGTGAAAGCCTCAAAGTGCACCTAGGTCATGTGATAGGTGTAGGAGGTGTGAAGGTGCATCAAGAAAAGATTCAAGCCAAACTTGATTGGGCCTATTTACCGCTACAACTCATAAATTAAATACAAGAAATAATAATGTACATGACAATGCATACCAAACACAACAGTAAAATATATCTTTATTTGCACATGCAATTATCACAGAGAAGAAGACCAAAGATGGTCGGCCAAAGATTACAACAAATCCGACAATACCGTACTACTTCCTTGGTGGTACATGACATATTCAAAGGCTTCGACAGTTGCTGAGAGGTACACAACCGTCAGCCAACCGACACATAACTACCCGAGAGTGACAACCCACTTAATACAATTAATTAACACACTGTTGGGTAACCAAAATTATCAAACATAACAATATGCGTTTTATGCCAACTACATTATCCCCCCCCAAAGAAAAAGTCGTCTTCCAGACGACAAGTAAACATCAAGTAATATCTGGAAAGACTAATGACAAGAGTGTAGGCCAAGACTTAAACTGGACAACCCCAACATGTAGTGTACCTGCCAAATCAAAAGGAGGTTTGGGGGCAACACCCCCAATGGGGTCAAGGGGCAACGCCCCTTGCTTGTGTTGTACCTACAATGTCCTTCCTGAGTTTTGTCCACCAAATGGAATTTCCATCCCTCCATGGGGCTTCATATCACCAGACAAAAGTTCAACTCTGCCAAGACCGCCAAATAGTTCCATTCTGCCAGGACCGCTAGATGGCAGTTCCATTCCACCAACTCCGCCAGATGGCAGTTCCATTCCGCCAACTCTGCCAGATGACAGGTCCATTCCGCCATGTCTAGGACCGCAAACTCCGCCATGTCCGCCAGGTGATGGTAGCATCCCCTCTTCCCTTGATAATGGCACCTCCTCCATCTGACCAACAAAGCTCTCGTGACTACCAGGAGTTTCCTTACTTCCGTACGGCCAATACAGATGCCTCCAACTGTCACCATATGAGATCTCCTCAGCCGCCAATTCTGTACGAATTCCTCCAAAATTTACCCTCCAACTCCGTACGGCTTTCTGGCAATTCCGTATAGATCTCTTCAAACTTCCCTGCCAAATTTGTACGAACAGCTCCAAACTTCGTACAGATGTCTTCACTGTTCGTACGGATTTCTCCTATCTATCCATACGGGAGTCCTTGTGGCTAGTCATACGGATTTCCTTGTGTCTGGTTGTACAGATTTTCCTGTGTCTGATTGTACAAATTTTCATTTCCCTGGCCGTACGGATTTCCCTGTCTGGCCTTATGGATTTTCCTTGAATCTCGTGCAAATTTTGGTACGGATTTTCTTGCTTTTCATCGTACAGATTCCTTTCGCCCTCGTACGGAACTCTACACACCTCATATGGACTCCTCCATAGAACTCTGCACACCCCATACATACGACCCATACTGCCTTTGTACGGTTTGTTTCACCCTTCGTACGGATTTATCTTCCTTGTGTACGGATGTCTTTCGTATGGTCTTTTAATCTCCTCCTTGCATTGACCTATGTGGTTTCATATGGTTGGCCTCCCCCTTTGCTCAATTTTGCCTCCATCAAAATGTTTTCTTCCTCGTGTACAGGTTTGTGCGGGTCACTTTCCCCTTGCCATACGGATGTGTACGGACTTTTGTTGTCTTTTGCTACTCATACGGACTAGGGAGATGTGTACGGTGCTCCTTCTCTGGATCAGCTTTGATTTTTCCCTACTTCTTGTCTGTGTACTTGGCTTTGGATGGCCTTTAAGGTGCTCCGGTACTTGACAACTTGTAATTCCTTCTGGGTGCCTTGTTTGTACTGCGTTTGTTCTTCCTTCATGGGCTTTTTCCCTTCTACTTTCCATCTCCGTGCTACCAGATGTATCATTCATAACTTTACATGCTTTCATCAGTTGCTCTTCACGAAGAGTGGTAGGTTCAAGAAAATTGCATGTTGGTGAAAATACCTCATAGTCCTCCATTTGCCAATGGAATAGTCCATTCAGGGAACTTGTCTCATCTTCAAAGCAATCTTCCACTTCATCATTGGGTTCCATGTCGTTTCCACCCTCAAACTCTGAGTCGAAGGATGCCCGCTCTTCACTCACCGCCTAGTTCCTCAAGTCAATGGCGTGCTTCCTCCCATCACTCTCAATTGAGAGTGTGTTGCGCTTCCAATTATGATTTGCCTTAGCAGTAATCAACCATCCCCTCCCGACGAGTGCGTCGTACGCCTTCTTCTGTAATGGGATGACTGCAAATCCAAGAAAAATTGTTGTGTCCCAATCATTACTTTTCCAGCCATCAATGCTCCCAACGGCTGGATGCCGTGTTGGTCGGCACCTACCAAATGGAAGCTTGCCGGCCAGAGCATCAGCTTCCCCAAACATTTCCAAGTGTCTTCTGGCAGTACGTTTACCCCCGAGCCTCCATCGACAATGGTGTTTGTCAACTTCCCCATTATTTCCATCTCGACGACCGTCGGCTTCCTCCCGATGATCACCATCAGCAACATTGGATCACTGTACTCATTCCCTTTGGGTGATGATTTTCCCGTCAGTTCCTCCTCATGTGGCTTACATTGTTTTTGGATGACTGTGTCGTCACTGACTGTGTTGGCAATTGCCATTCTCAATCACGGCATAGTTTGAAGAAGGTCTACCACCTTGATGGGTACAGTTGTTTGTAGCACCTATCGGACTATGTTCTTCTCCGACTCTCGCAATGACGTACTTGCAGTTCCATTGGAAGTTACTCGTTCCTTTGCCAACACTTGTTCTACTTCGGCTCGCTCCTTTTCCATACCAGAGTTTGAATACATCGCCTTCTTTGTTTGTGCTCTCGTGATTGCCAAAATTGCGTCCTCTTGTTCCTCCACATCCAACATATTAATACCCTTCTGCTTCGGGCAGTTGGTGTCTTCATGGTCACCTGGTCCACACCATTTGCACAATAATTGTACGTTGTCTTTCTTGGTATGGCAGTCTCTCGCAAAGTGTCCCCATTCACTACATTGTCGGCATTGTATGATAGGACGTCCTCTGGAGTTGTACTGTATTTGGTTTCGCCCTCGTTGATTTCCATAACCACTTGGCGATACATTTTGTGATTTCGATGGGCTGGACTCTCCCTGCGTGAAGAGTACTTGTGTACTTCTCATCTTCAAATTGTACGGGCACTCCTTGACTGAATGCCCCAGTACTTGGCAAATTTCACAAAACATATTCCTAGGACAATTACCTTTCGTGTGCCCCTCCCTTTTGCATTCAATACACCATAGTTCATTACCTTCTTTGTTGGTTCCTTTCTCAATCTTCAATTCTTTCATCATTCTCAACATATCCCATCGAAGGGCTCGTACGGTTTTGGATTCTCCATCACTACTACCTTCGGTGCTCTCATCATAGGTCGGTCTTCCTCTTCTCTCAGGAGGAGGTTTTGTTTTCACTCTCGATGTCGATCGCCCGATTGTAAGCATCGGCGTACGAGGACAGAGGCACTACTTTCATCTTCTTGCACAGTGAGGGTATCAATCCCTCCATGAACCACCTCTTCTTCAACCCCTCAACTGGTTGGTTCTCCATCTTGTTCAACAGTTCTTTGAGCCTATGGTTGTAAGCGCATACACTCTCATTTTTCCCTTGCTTAGTATTATAGATTTTGGTCACGATCTCATTATCATCCCTCAGGAGTTTGAATTCCTCCCGGCATGCCCTCTTCAGATCACTCCATCTCATCTTGTGTTGGGCGTCGAGGTCTTTGTACCAGTCAATGGCGATCCCCCGAAGGGTGGTGGGAAATGCCTTCAGTCAATAGTCTCTATCATCTTGGCCATTTGCCTCCCAAATGGTTATGCATGTTTTGCAATGTCGTACGGTGTCCTCTGATCCATCTCCCATGAACTTCGGCAATTTCTGCTTCTCCTGGGTGTTCAACATTGTTTTCACTCGGAAGGTACATGTGTATTCGCCTTGTGTGTCGGACCTGGGTGGACTGTTTCGACTGCTACGTTCTAGTGCTTTCCCTGCTTTCTTGGCCACACAGCGTCCTCTACACGTCCACCTTCAGCGTCCCCAACACTTCAAGTACTTCCAACATCCCAACACTCCGAGTACTTCCAAGCTTCGACTCGTCTCTGTGCTCCCTTCGGCCGAGGGTCGGCGGATCATCTAATCACTTGGTCTTGACCCCCTTGTGGCCTCTTCTTCCCTTTAATGGGATCTACAGACATGAATCACTCAAGGCTGACCCGACTTCTTTTAAGGCAACGGCGCCAAAATGTTTACCGCTACAACTGGTAAATTAAATACAAGAAATAATAATGTACATGACAATGCATACCAGACACGGCAATAAAATGTATCTTTATTCGCACATGCAATTATTACAGAGAAGAAGACCAGTGATGGTCGGCCAAGGATTACAATAGATCCGACAATACCGTACTACTTCCTTGGCGGTACACGACATATTCAAAGGCTTCAACAATTGCCAAGAGGTACACAATCGTCAGCCAACCGACACATAACTACGTGAGAGTGACAACCCACTTAATACAATTAATTAATACATCGTCGGGTAACCAAAATTATCAAACATAGCAATATGCACTTTATGCCAACTATAGGGCCCAACTGCAGTGTATTTTAGAGTTAAAAGGATTCCTTGGGTTATGCAATTACTACACGAGGTTCATTAAGGGTTTCTCTCAATTGGCAACACCACTCACTGATCTAACTAAGAAAGGTGCATTCAGTTGGTCAAGCACGGCTCAAAACACATTTGATAAGCTCAAGCAGGTTATGAGTTCATGTCCACTACTAGTGTTACTTGATTTTTCTCAACCCTTTGTACTAGAGTGTGATGCATCAAGCGAGGGTATAGGAGCAGTTCTTTTGCAGAACAGACATCCGATTGCATATGAGAGCAGGAAGTTGAGAGATGTTGAGCGGTTCAATTCTACCTATGACAAGGAGGAGTTGGCAATGATGCATGCATTGGTCAAGTTTCACCTGAATCTTGTGGGTGGGAAGTTTGTGATCAAGATAGATCATAATAGTTTGAGATACTTCCTAGAGCAAAAGGATCTGAATGAGCGTCAGCAAAAGTGGGTGAGTAAGATTCAGGCCTGTGACTTCAATATTGAGTATGTGAAGAGGAAGAAGAACGTGGTGGCAAATGAAACATCTAGGAAACCTACATTTTGCTCCTTATCGACCATGTTAGCTAATTGTAAGAATCAACTTGTGAGTATTCCAAGAATTTATTTGTGTGTGAGCTTATTGATGGCAAGTTACAAGACGGCAAGTAGAAGGAGATTGACAACATAATTTATTACAAAGATAGAATTTTTCTAGTGCCTGAATCAAAAATGAAGAGCAAGATTTTGAAGATTGTTCACAATACTCCATTAGCAGGGCATCTAGGTTTCTTCAAAACCTACAAGCAGGCCAGAGAAACTTTCGTGGAAGGGGCTTAAGAATGACGTATCCCAGTATGTCAGAGAGTGTGTGACTTGTCAGCAAAA
This sequence comes from Cryptomeria japonica, assembly GCF_030272615.1. Classification (NCBI taxonomy): domain Eukaryota; kingdom Viridiplantae; phylum Streptophyta; class Pinopsida; order Cupressales; family Cupressaceae; genus Cryptomeria; species Cryptomeria japonica. The sequence goes on along the minus strand of NC_081409.1, from coordinate 31,837,849 downwards.
CAAGTCCGAGCATACTTTCCCTGCAAGGTTACTACAGTCATTATCCATCCTTGAGCAAAACTGGAATGGTATATCGATGGATTTTATTATAGGTCTACCATGGGTACAAAGCAAAGATTGCACATTCATTGTAGTTGACAGGTTGACGAAATATGCTCATTTCTTTGCTATTTCCACATATTACAAGGCACCACAATTGGCAGATCTATTTTTCAAAGAAGTATTCAGGTTGCATGGGCCACCAAGGAATATTGTCAGCAATCGAGACAACCAATTCCTTAGTATATTCTACTAGGAGTTGTTCAGGTTGGCTGGTACTAAATTGACTCCCGGCATGAGTTACCATCCTCAGACAGATGGATAGACTGAGATCATGAATAAGTGGATGGAGGGATACCTATGCAATTGCATGGCAAGACAGCAGAAGGCTTGCGTCAAATGGTTACATTTGGGGGAACATTGCTATAATATGACCTATCATATGTCAATAGGCATGTTACCTTTCAGAGCTTTGTACATATATGATGCTATGTCTTTCGTAGATTTAGTTTTTTATGATAGCAAAAAGCCAAAGGCAAAAGACTTGATCCAAGATAGTCAAGGTATCCTTAGGACATTGAAGGAGAATCTACATCATGCACAAAATCAGTATAAGTTGTATGCCAACAAACACAGGATACAGATGATTTTTGAAGTTGATGATTGAGTATTCTTGCACTCGCAAGCGTAAACGCAGTCTAATATAAAACGAAGTGGTGCAGAAAAGTTGAAGCCTAGATTTTATGGACCGTACAAGATCATCGTGCGTATTGGTGAGGAAGCATATGAAATAGAGTTGCCTGAAGGCAGAAAAATCCATAATGTGTTCCACATTTCTTGTCTAAAAAAATTGTAGGACAGCACACTACTCCATCTCTGGAGCTTCCAACCTTGGATGAGGAACGTAAACTAATTTTGGTACCAAAATCCATTTTAGATGTGCAAGAACGCAGGTTATGAGTAGAGTGATAAAGCAATACCTAATCAAATGGAAGAACTTACCTTACAAGGATGCCACTTGGGAGAGTGAGATGATACTACAGCACCCTGATTTGCATTTGCTTCAGGGCAAGCAATGCTGAGAAGGGGGGACTATGATGTCCCCTATATAAACTTGAGAAAACTCAAATTAATTAATAAACAATTAAGCGGCTCCATTTTATTTATAAGCCATTAATTATTAAGTGATTAAATAATAAAGTGACTTGTTAAGTCACTAATAAAATTGTTAATTCTAATGAGAAATGCAGTTGACCTGTCGACGGTTTCATTTTCCTTTCAAAAGGTGGTGAAGGAGGTTGAGGGGATATATGCATAAGAAGTCGATTACATTAAGTTTGACAAAATGCTTTGAGGACGACACCCTTCAAACAACTAGAATCTGGACGGAAATCCAGTATCTCCATAGTAGAAAGAAAAGCATTTGTTTGAAAGATTGGATTTAAGCTTGTGATAGGAGAACACGGTAATGGGGATTTATCGTCCCCAATCTCTCCATTGTAGAAAGAAAAGCATTTGTTTGAAAGATTGGATTTAGGCTTGTGGTAGGAGAACACGGCAATGGGGATTTATCGTCTAATGCTTATGTATGGTGATGGGCACAAAACCTATCGCTAATGAACACACGGACCAGTTGTGGTTGACAACTATGAGAGATCATGGCAATGCGATGACCGAAGGTTCTAAAGAGTCGATTAGAAATTTTGAATGGTTTGACATATGAATGGATAGGGCAAATCATGGAACTTGAAGAGCAATGTTTGTTACTAGTAAAGAGTCGGAAAACTAAGGAATTGATACTACTAATAATCATGCCTCGCCAATAAAGTTTTAGCATGAATACATAATTACAACTGCGATATCTACATTGCTTGGGCCAAGGTGATATCTATTCTGACATCGGAAATCCAATTAAGTGGATTGGAGGAGTAACAGGTTGATCAGTTGATCCCGTGTGTTGAGTTTGCAACATCGGGGATTATAACTCATTGTCATCGAGATATTTGGTAGAGCTGTATGGTGTGTTCCTAGCCACGAGACGCACTACAGGTTGCTAGATCACCTTCATCCGGTTATTGCACACTGGATTGCCAGAAGGTTATTTTGCATCATCCGTGCTACCATAATGTGAGTGCTCAAGTTGATTGAAACAAATAACATCATACATGTTGGACAAGAATTCTGATTATAAGTTCTCTGTACGTGTCTCTACAGATTGCTGAAATATAAGGTGCACAAATAAGTCTTTCTGTGTAGAGGTTACTGTGTTATTAAGTTTGAAATTAGGAGTAGTTGTGTAAACATTTGCATTGCATTCAAGTCGGATTAGTCTGTGGAGCTATCTGAAACAAACCAAACAATAGGAAAGCTCAAACTCAACATATATTTCTATGCAATCTAAACTTTACCTGACCTATCAAAGGAGTGTCGAAATGAGTCTCTAAGTCCCATCTGGCTGAGATCATTACACTCTGCACATCTGTAATTTGAGTTTACTGCTACCTCGCTAAAGATCCTTGACCTCACAGTAGCACAAACTTCCTGAGACTCATAATACTGATATATATATTGCTAGGATTATAAGACTTGTGAATTCCAAATGCAAGCATGGTATGTCCATTTCTTTTGTGATAACCTAAGTTGCCGGTACGCGTACGGGCACGGGTACGGGTACGTGGGTACGGTACGCCGGTACGGCAATTTTTGGGGGGGTTTGGGTACGTCTGGGTACGTCCGTACAAAAAGATATAAAAATCATAAATATATACACATACGGGTGAATTTGGATTGGTTTTGAAAGTCCGTTGAGGAATAGAGCTAGCAGTGGTTGCCATTATGCTATCTACATCAAATTAAAAAATAATTATTAACATTTAATATTAAACAATAAATTATAGATGTTAAATATTTATATTTAATTTAAAGTGAAAGTGAAATTATTATAATTATGAAAGTAACCTATAACAATATTTAAATATTTACAAACTTTAATAATGAAAGTAACCTATAATTAAAATTTAATTATGAAAGTAACTTATAATTAAATATTTAACTTTTATTTAATGTGAAAATAAAATATTAGTTACACAATAAAAAAATATTCATATTTAAAATAATAGTACTATAGATTAAAATTAAATATTATATTTAATTTTGATTTGTATTATTAATAATTATTATTTTAACTATTTTGTAATTAATATTTTATTTTCACAGAAATAAAAAATAAATATTTAATATTTATTATTTGTATAAAATTATAAATTAATATATAAATCATAAATTAATAAATTTATATCAAGGCTCCATTTATTTTGTTTAAAATACAAAATAAAAATAAAAATACAAATTATAAATAAAAAATACAAAGAATACATAAACAAAACTATAGAAAATAAATATAAACAAAATAAATCGACGAAATAAAAATACAAACAAGACATCACCAATACTATAGAAACAAATTAAAAAAAAATTATTTCAGTTGGCTGTGTGCGTGTGCCCGTGTGCGTGTGTCGTCGCTCCCTCGCTAGTCTACCTCTATGTCGTCTACCTCTGTGCTGGTCTACCTCTGTTCCGTCTACCTCTGTGCTGGTTTACCTCTGTGTCGTCACTGGTTTTCTCTGCTGAAGACAAGTGCGTCGTGCCATTTTCTCCGCCGAAGACAAGTGAAATGCGTTAAGTCAATGAATAACCCCTCGTGCGTGACACAAATTCATCAAAAAAACTCCATGGAATCGCCATGTCGACCTCAGATTCGTCGGGATTCGTGGGTCAAAATGGGGATACGTTTCAGGAGCAAAAAAGAGGAACCCTGTCTGATTCCACAGGGATTCCAAGTCGAATCCGAATCCGACACGTACCGTACCCGGATTTGGGGGAAAACTTGGAGGTACCGGTAACTTAGGTGATAACGAAAAAAATAGAGTGAGAGGTTGTGTGTCTAATCATTAGGTCACTTGGGCCTTAAACTATCCATATGACCTTCACAACACTAATTTGACTTCCCCATTCCACTTTTAACTCAGTCTCATTATAAATTTTTATTTTTTCTTAAAAAGCTGATTATTTATGTGCATGGACAAGATATTGTTTAATTTGTGAGAATTGTGGGCATAATAGGAACTGATGAAGGGTTTGGCTTTCTTTTATCAAATTTTCAGACCTTTAGAAGAGGTGAATGGAAGAAACACTAAAACCTTTTCATCATTTTTTCTTCCTCCTCTCCTCTTATCTCCTTTATTTTATCCACTTACAGACTCTAAAATCTAAACTAAATCAACCCCTACAATTTTAAATTTTTTTGTTTTATTTCCTATACTTTTTAACTGAATTCTATATTTCAATCCTTTTCTTCTGTATTCCTCTTTTTATTGTACATTTTCAAAGTTTTAAAATGTGGAAGCCACATAGAAAAGAGACTCCCAGGAAGCATTATATTTTGGGTATGAAGGGTAGATATTTTACAAGTACTGTGGTGATAAGTTTATAGGAGGCAATATTTATTACACATTTTTTCAGCTTAAAATTTTTTCAAATTCAAACGTGTCTACATAGTCATTTTTTGGAAGTGTACCCATCAAATATAACTTTCCATTTGGCAACTTGTATATGACTGTTTGCCCATCCCAAGTCACCATTCATCTGGCAACCCATATATGTTCACACTATCATACCTCACAAGGGCACAGTTAGTAAGCCTCTTAGAGCATGGGTAGACTTCAGACATGCTTCTCTTAGTTTGAAGTAGGAAGCTCATTTTGTTTAATAGAAGGCATTATTCTTTTGTAATATTTTTAATCCTATTTTATGAATCTAACTGTATTTTATATATGGAAGGGTTTCTTTTGACACAATTAGTCTTCGAAGATTTGACCCATTTTAAATGTCCAATGTACAAAAATTATCAAACCTTAAACTGTTTGCTCTCCTTCTCCTAGTCCTTTGTCTTTTCTTGCTGCTCAAATAAAATTCCGGTGTCAAAAGCAGGATACTATCAGATTCAACATAGTGTAAGTGTTTTTTGGTCTTTTGTTACCATACTATGTCATCCAAAATGAAGCAGAACCAGAGGAACAACTCCAATTGCATCTAACATGGAACTTATATAATGGAGATATCACAGTATAAAATTTTATTTTGGATTATAATGGACTCTTCTACAAAAATTATTAAATAATATTTTGTAGACTTCTGTTTTTTTTGAAAATAAGAAATTAAAAACATACATTTATAAAGTTTATTAAATTTCTACTCCGTCCTATGGCCAAAAAAAACAATTGGTATCCCCTTTTTGTAGGCATAGAATTCTTTGGAAACAAGATCCATCTCGTCCTTGGTCACTTGAACACAACACTTCCACACACCAACCAAACACCTTCAGCAACAGATTTTGAACAAACTCTTCAACAACCTACTAGTCATACTCTGCCCATTCTATTCATCCTTCTTGTTCTTATGCGCCTCGCCTTAGGGTTTCTTTGGCAGCTCTACAAGTATTGTGACCCATTATTTCTCCTACCATTACCCTATCCGTAGACTAGTTTTTGTAGGTAATCCTTGATAGAAAACTTTCCACTTGAAGACTCAACCCAAGCAACTCTTAGCTATTTGGGTCCTTTGTTGGATACTTGCTGTACAAATGCTTTCCTTGCATCAAAGACAAATTTTTTAAATCCGTGGCTCTTCTTGTACTTTAACAGCCCGTTATAGCCTATATCTCTTGTTTTAGTTTGCCCCAACTATACAAATAGATCAAAGTTGTCCCTCCAAATCTCAAGTAGTCTTCCCAAGGTCCTTGCTAAGTCAACCAACTTTCTTGGCTTTGGAATTTCCCTTCTTTGCTACTATCCTACCTTGACCGACCTAAACATCAATTTTTGTCTTGGCTTCACTCATTCCCAATCACCTTGCATTACACAACTTTGGGATCTAGTTCTAAAAAAATTGTTGAACATAGTTGTAGCTAGCATCCAACTACCATCTCCAAAAACACACAACTTGATCCTTCACAACATCCCAACTTGGACCCTTGTTTTTGTATCCTTGTAAACGGTAAACATAATAATAGACATTGTACACTGACTATAGTTCACATTATTGAAAACTAAAATTCAAGATAGCTATATTTTATCACCAGAATTGACCAACACAGATGCACTAATCTTTGCACATAGCTGGGTTAATAGAAAATAACTGAGCTCTTTCACTTGAGTACAAAGACACATATAATCTTAATCACTGTCTAAGCCTCAAAAGCACATCAAAGTTTCTCACACAGCATTTTTTTACAGCAAGCAGACAAAAGACAATGTAAAGTCCTTACGAGCACAAGCGCGAACTATTGAGTTCACATAATCAGCTTTTCTTGCAAACACATTATGCCGTGGTTCCATGTACTCCATGTTGGCTGTATTATCTGCAACTAGAATATCTGTCTGGCACAGTTAAAAAAATGTTTTAGTTAGTTGGGATATAGATAGACAATCTTATTTCCAACAATAATCGATATGGATTACAACATCCCCCAAAATAGCCATTACCTATTTTTATAGTGTAACTGATTAATTTTTTAAAAGATCAAACAACAAAGACAGATATAAACACAACTAGATTCACCTTCACAAAAGGACGATATGGATTAGGATAATAACATTCCAGAACAGCAATTGCAGCCTCTCGATATGCCACTTGCATTTTTACTTCTAGAGAAAACTCAACATGGTCCTCCAGACCTGTTTCGAATTCCCCTTCTTGCTGCAGAAAAAAAAAAAATTGAAACTGGCTCACCATATAGCCATAAAGAACAGAGAATCTTATGAAGTAAGAATACCAAAAGTTATACTATGTTTAGAAACTTTAAAAGTATCAATAAACAGTATATATTGATTTTAGAAAAATACTAACAATTTTATCTAAATGGTCACATAACACTTTTATATTTTAACTAGAGAATTTTTTATGGAACTAGATACCAACCCTGCTCATTGCCTCCACTAGGTCTTCCCTTTCAATAAAATCCTTGTCCTTCCGTACACACAAAATTCCAGCTTCATTCCTGGAAAACCACATCTCAATATATTCAAAATGACATTATAATCAACAAATGGAATTCAAAGAAAATTCTGACATAATTTACAAATAACTATCCAGACTTACAAAATATTTGCCAGCTCTGCTCCACTCGCATCTACTGTTTCTTCTGCAACTTCCTTCAGCAACTTCTCTTTTTCTTCTTCAGACCTAAAAGCCTTGTTCCTAGCATGAACCTGCATGCTTCACCAGATTAATCATTGATCACTTGATTTTCCTATTAATATTCCAACTACTTTCATATGTTAATCAAGCCAGTGAACAAATCTGAGCTTTTCAACTTAAGCATACCTTTAAGATTGCAAGCCTGCCTTCCTCTGTCGGCAATCCTACATTTATGATCTTGTCTATTCGACCTTTTCTCAGAAGTGCGGGATCTAATAGGTCCTTTCTGTTTGTAGCCCCCACTAGAAGAACCTGAGTCCCTAATCATATTAGTTATATATTTGTGCAAAATATCAAGAAACATTGAGTAAATAGTGCAAACCAAGAAAAACAAAAAGCAGAGGATACTGAAAACTTAGTCCCACTTGTTCTGTAGAAACTTTGAAGCCATCCAGCTCAGTGAGGATCTGCATCAGGCCTGCCTCCCTTTCTGCACCACCCTGAACCAAGAAAAAGCTTATCTGAGTTCCATGGCTATCATATCCAATATCACAAAGCAGTAGTTTTTATTGTAATATTCTATGCCCCATTTCAGTTATGCAGGTTCATATCAGTCATTGATGTCAAAGGGGGAGTAGTAAGTCAGGGGAAGCAACACTATTTCAGAGCAGTTTTGTTTTCAGTTTGGTTGCTGATGAAGTTGCCATCAATGACAAAGGGGGAGTTTGTTGAATATTTTGTCATTGATGTCTAAGGTTTGTTGAAAAGAGAAATGGAATGAAATACTAGTCAAGCTGCTGGTTACTCATCAAATTTCCATCAGCTACCTGGTTGTGTGCTTCAGCTACTTGGCTAATTGGTTGAGCTACTTGGTTGTGTGTTTGAGCTATGTAATGTCCCCATTTTAGCAGACTTGGATTTTGTGAGATTAGCCTATTATCCTGACCCTCGTAGGCTAATTTGTTGGATAGAGGGTCTTCTGAGGGTTGCATCTTCTCCAATGTGCAGTGCGCTCTGATTTGGTTTTCGTTTGGCTTCATTTGGACTTCAATTGCCACACTTACTATTTATAGTAAGTCTGAAGTCATCGAGATGGACCCCTTACTATTTATAGCCGAGCAGTTGGTCACATGGGGAATTGCAGTTATGACTCCCATTTCAGACGGCTATGCGAGATGTTGAGTATTAATGGAGATATTAATATTTTAATCACCCATATTATAATTAAATAACTGTAAGTGTTATAATAAAATTATAACTTAACTTTATTATTGAGGGTCATGGCATCATTAAAAAGGGGGGCATTAATTAATTAATTATTGCACACTTACCAAGGCATACATTTAATGATTAATTAAGATGTTATATCATTTAATATCATTAAATGTAATTAAAGGCATTTATGGAGAAAATCGAAACCTTTTTGTGGAGAAATATATATATTGCTTTAAAAGAATTCGAATCATTCATTATTATGAATTGAAGATTGATGAATTTGTCAGGAGAGGAAGAAGCCGAGGGTTTCAGACTTTCAGCCATTGGAGAACGTGCAAATCTTCAGTGCGCAGCTGCTTTGAAGTAGTGAAATATCTACTGAATTGTGGCATTGAAGAGAGCTTCATTGTTCTAATTGTGCAGATTGGGAACAAAATTCACTGAGTTTCTTATCAGATTTTGAGGTCAATTAACAGTAGTATTGTGAGCAGCATATTTGAAGTTATTGGGAACAATTAAAGGCAGCCGTACAGCCCAGAAACCAGACCTTGTTGCTAGAAGGTGCAACCCTAGAGGTGGTGCGATTTTATGTATAAAGGCACAAGAAAATTCTGAAATTCATTGCTAGTGGGCATGAGGGTTAGAAGAGATCAAACACATCATTGGAGAGCATTTTGTCTGCAAACAAGGGCACTGGCACACACCCCTATGCTGGCCGTACACCCCAGCAACAGCAATCTGTCAATCATCATCATAATTTATCATGGCCAGCCAATATACGGGTATGATGTATTAGAACAGCTATTGAATAATTGAAGGAATACATAGTGCATTGGCAACTGTTAGTTTATTTGTTAGTTGCAGGCCAATTATTTGATAATATGTCCATATTCAAGGTGAGAGTGGTTTGCATGACAAGTGTTTGTGAAAATGACAGTTAGTTGTAGGTGCACATTTACATGTATAATTTCTTATATATGCATTTGAATTTTTTAAATGACCCAAATTAGTTGTATTTGCCTCTAGTTCTTTGCTTAGACATTGTAATGTTAATTTGCAAGCATTTGAACATCATTTGAAACCATTTCAAGCAAACAAAATCAGTCTGAAACAAATGACAGCAAAATAGAGGTTTCATGACAAGTGTTTGACGATATTCCTTGAGCATTTAAATCAGAAAATTTCAATCAGATTTAGCAAGGGATATCTCAAGCTACTAGGTTGCCTGGTTCAGCTGTTTGGGTGTCTGCTTGAGCTGGTTGCTTGTCCACTTCACCTGCCTGCCTGTCTACTTTCTTGTGCCAAGTCAGAAGTATCTGCCATGTCATCCTTTGAAGAGTGACTCTTCCAAATATGTCGATGAAAAGAGGCTCTGTTACTTCATTTATGGATGTCGTAGTCTCTTGAAAACAGTGGCTATGTTTAGTTTGCCTTCATCTCATATGCGGCAGAGATAAAGTTATGTTTGCCGTTTTTTAATTAAAACGATTTCTTTTTAGTGTGGCAACATAAGAGAGGGGGGCTGCTTCAAGCCTTTCTGACCGAACAGAAATTCTTTTAGAGAATACATGGGATAAAGCATTCTTAATTTATCGTGTTTTTTAGCATGAGTGGTGTTAATTTGAATCTTTTTGGACTGTCACGTTTTTAATTGGAGAGACTATTTTTTGAGTATGAATTGTTATTTGGTGACGACACATTTTTTATCTATCGCATTTTTTTGAGTTTATGCTGTGAGAATGTGTTGATCTGCATATGCGTATATCCTATAACAGACTGGAGGCATTATTATATAGCGGGTATGGTGTGAACTTTATTTGTGATACTACTCTTTCTTTTGTGAAGGATAATTTACACAAGTTTGATATATGATAGATCGTGGTTCTCTATATTAAAACACAGAAATTTATGGAGAAGATGTGTGACAACAATGAGAATACGAATTAGTGGGTACATGATGATGAGACTATTTTATTCTGTGTGATGGTCTAATTGATGCTACTTAAAAGGTGGTTGAGTGTATGCTGTTTCATGTGCTTGGAGGACTCTTAAAAAAATAAAATTTAAGTTCAACATTTGGTGTTAAAACTAAAGTTGGTGCTTCAGCTAGTCGGAGTTGGTGCTCTCAATGAATTGGTGCTCACTTGTGTAATCTGCATTGGTGCCTGTTGTGACGTTTCCACACAATGCCCCATCGCAAACAGGGACCCCCTCTTTTGCTGAATAAACCAAGTCTTTTGTGGTCAATATCATCTCCCAACCCTAAGGATTGAGCTGTCAATCTAGATTTTGACCTTTGGAGGTGATGAAATGCTAAGTATGGAATGGATTTTAAAGAGTATAGAGCCTTGACAGTTGTCGTCAAGTCAAGAATTAGGGTTTTGATGTATTGAGAAATGCACTATGCTTATTGCTTTATCCGTTGAACTTTTCATTTTGCTAACTATGAACTTGATTGATACTTGTACTTCATAATGTTTCCTTGTCTTTTTCAGGTACATTGCGAGGAGCAAGACTTTGGATGTTGAGAAGGGGACATCATTGAGCGGCTGATATCATCGTCCAAGGAAGAGATTGCAATGATAGAACAAAGAATGCACATGCAAAGGAATAGAGTGAAGGATATTTGGCTAAGTGTCAAGATAACCCTAAGTACTGATATGAAGAAATGAAGGAGAAACAACCAAAATTTAGCTCTCTAGGAAAAATCCTTCACAAATGTGGGTTTGTACTCCTGATAAAAATTCCTCCGCCGCCCCTAGAATGAAATTGAATAAAAATCCTTCATAGAGGTGAATTTGCGCTCATGGAAAATTCCTCCTCAGGGTCTTATTTACACTCAAGGAGGCAATTTGTGGTAGTGTCAGGATTCTCTCCTACTAACAACATTCTTCCCTAGCCTCTAATTTGCACTCTAAAAGTCAATACAAGGTTGCGAGCAGGTATTTCTTCCAAAGTGTGGAAAAGAAAATCTTTCAAAGGGCCTTCTAGTGAAATTTGAGTTCATTTCATGAACTTACTATTTTTAGTAAGTTCCATTGTGGCCCTGATTGGCCTAATTTTGGATTAAAACAAACAAACTATTTTTAATAGTGTCTATTTTTAGTAAGTTTCACTATGTCCCTGTTTGCCCTAATAACATGTTTGGAAGAGCTTACTATTTTTAGTAAGTCTATTTTTAGGTCTATCCTTAGCAACAAGTGAAGCACTGATCGCAGAAATATCCAGAGCATCCAATTCCAAATCTGGAAAGTGAATAAAGCACGCAGATGGTCGAATTTTGGCTATCAAAGATTCTCCTTCAAAATTAGAATCACCAAGGAACTATTCTTGGGCGCAAATCCCAAGAAGAGGAGGATTAATCCTTTTATCGAAAAATCGTCCTTTAGGCCTCAAGTGCGCCAGGAATCCATCCCTGGGCGCAAACCACATGAAGAGGAGGAATTGTCCTTTTATCCAAATTCCTCCTCCAAGCCTCAAGTGCGCCAAGGATGCCTCCTCGGGTGCAAATCCCAAGGCAAGGAGGATTTATCCTTGAGCTCAAAATTCCTCCTTCAAGCCCCATATGTGCCCAAGTCTCAAGATGGCATGAAATTTTACTAAGTGTTGAAACATCCTCCTTTAGCCTCCAAGTATGCCCAAGCATTCATGAAGTCATGGAAATTGAAAATTTGGTTGTGTTTGAAAATTCCTTCTCCAAGCTCCAAATACACCCATCTCCAAAATGTCAGAAAATGATAAAACATCAAGGATTCATCTATCCAATCCAAAGACAACATCAAGATGTCAAGAGGCATGGAGATCCAAGATGAGCAAATCCAGTTTATGACATCCAAATTCAAGTAGAAATCTAGTCTCAGGAAGTTCATGGAGGAATAATTTCAGTTCCAAACGTCCATGACATTCAAACTCCAAACATTCAGACTTCAAGGCAATCTAGTTCTGGCCCCAAGGATCCAAAGTTCAATTGCAAGTGAGAAGAAGAATTTACATCATCTTGAATTTCCTCTGAAAATCCACAATCAAAAGTTAGAAGGAAAAGACTCAAGGAACAATAGTCGTCAACAAAGAAAGATATTCCAAGAAGATGAATTCCTGAACCCAAGTACGTGAAAAGAAGAAAATGATAAAAAAAGAACAATTTCTGAAGAGTTGATCAAAGTTAAAACCTTGGTCTAAATGATGCGCTATGGGAATATAAACCATCACAATCAATCAAAATGGAATATTCTTCGTGATGAGTTACCGGGTCGACAAGGCATCCAACATGTTGAGGTGACGCCTCGTCACCTTCTCCGACCAATCAAATGTCTCCCAACCGTCATGACAAGATTCATTGCATTTGCAGCAAAGGAAAGGGATAGTGGGTGCCCTATTTTGGGCAATGAGCTATTAAATGCTTAGTGGATGTGCTATTCTAAGTGATGGGCTATTAAATGCATAGTGGGTGTAATGCCTCATTGATGACTGAGACCCACTACCTAGCGCCACATAGATCATTTTTGGGTCAAACCCTAATTAGGGTTCCATCTTGTCATCTTGGCCCTTGATTTCAAATCAATCTTGGTCGTTCATTTGTGGGATGGTCTCTATAAAAGGCCCATGCCTTCTCATTTATAATTCATTATAAATAGTTAGCTCATTAGAAGGAAGTAGAGAGCTCTTACTCCTTAGAGTAAAAGTAGAGTAGGAGAAGAAGAAGACATTGATGTAAGACTTGGAGAAATAAAATTTGATTTCATTGAAGATAGGGTGGATTCATGTTTATTTCAACTTGTTGCATGGTGTTCTTCCAATTTCTCAATTGTTAGATGAAGTACTTTGGTTTTAATGGAGAATGTGATGGTGTTTGATGAATTTCCATGGCTCATACTTTTTGCATCTTATTGATCATAAGTTGTAGTGTAAAGTTACCTTAAGCCTTTTATTTGGATGCTTAACTTCAATCATTGAATGTACATTGTTCATTATGATATGAAAATATTTTGCATAACCCTTGGAAGATTGCACCGGTCCTGTGGAGTTGTTGCTAAGCTTGGTGAAGTAGAACTTGGTTTATTTGAAATTCATCCATTAGAGCACTATCCATTGATATCATTGTCCTTAGGAGTAGATTTAGATCCTTCTAACCCTTTCCCCTTTAATTTCAGTTCATTCCAATTCAATTCCTTCTAAGCAGAAGCATCACAGAATTGCTATATCCGATGATGAAGTTCCAACTAGCATTGTTGAAGAAGTGAAGAACGATTCAAACGTAAGTCCCTTTGTGTTACCAGCATATCACAATGACCATTGAGCTTATCCACACATCAAGACCTGATAGAGAAGAACCATGGAGCTACCTATATGATATTTCGCAATCCTAGCATACATGGGATTTGCTCAAGAGAGGATAAGATACCTTCGTATTTTATTTGTGTTAGTATGGTCATGAAACACCCATCACCAGCGCCCATTTTTGTTGATAAAAGCTATTGATTTGTCGTGCTTTTTTTACCCGAAAGGGTTTTCCAAGTGAAAATTGGTGTTCTCCTTGTTGATGTTTGCTCTATCTTTCTTTTATGTAGTTTCATGTGTTTAAAAGTTTTAAAATATGGATTTACCCCCGCACCCCACCACACCCCCCCCCTCCCCCCTCGCCCCCCCTCCCCTCTTAGTTCTTTCTATGTGCTTTTTAGTTACCATAATTTGTTTCCTTGAGACTTTACACAGCTTAGAATTCGTACTGATCTCTTAGAGATAATAGGTTTTTGTTCATGTCATAGACACACTAAACATTCTTCAATATATAATTTACGCCATTATTCAATGACACCCAAACATTTCTACATCATTTTTCAAAATGAGTCCAACCATCTTCATAGGACCATGCAAATCAACAACTACTAAATCTAAAACCCCTTTGACTCACCGTACCTTATCAATGTGAAATTGATGCCGACTTTCTTTGCCCATTTGAGAACCTATGTATATAGTCTGACTTTCCTAAATAAATAGAAGCCCATCCACCATATTAGTCTTAGTAAGCATAGACAAATACTAATAATTCAAGTGACCATACCTTTCATGCCAAAGTTTACTTGTACTCTCAAAAGCTACAAATGCATGTGCTTTTGCTACTTTGGGATCAACCAATTATGTAATCCCTTTTCACCAATTCCAACAACAATGTCTTTGTTATGTTGAGGAGTAGCTACAATACAGGTGTTTTCTTGAAACATTACACAAAGATTAGGATTCTTAGAGATATCACTTATAGATAGCAGTATTTTAATCAAGTCAGCAACATACTGAACATTCTTACATGTCTAATTTACACGATTACTCAATGTCACCTAAAAATCACCATGTCCTTTTACAAAGTCAGTGTGACCAACACCCAAAGTAATAGATTCTTTACTACTCTTATCCTCAATAAAAATTACATACCAATCTTTGAGACACTTATAGTGTTGAGTGTTGATTTATAGCTAGGTCGGATTCCTAGCTTGGGCCGACCTAGCTCTCTAAATTGGCCTTTTGGCCTTAGCAATTTGTCATCGTGTTGATTGGGCCCTATTTGGGCGATTTATGTTAAACACATATGTAGCGTGCTATGACTTGCATGTATAACATGTAAACATTATGTAAAATATGGCTTGGCACCAAAATTATGTAACTTGTAAATAGGTCACGACCTATACTTGTAACTTGTAAAATGAAATTATTTGTTTATATTTTGGCGGGAATTTTCATATGGCCGACCTAGCAAAGTTAAGGCATTGTAAATCATATAAAGTCAAGGCAAGTTGAAGCCTTTCACATAGATTAGAATTATCTTGAAGATCAGAGAGTCCTTCTGCAATATCAGCGAATCTTCCTTGGAGGTCAGCAAATCTATCCAAGGCTCAGCAAATACATATTGAAGGACAGCAACCATATCTTGAGATCTGCGAAATGCTTAAGACAAGCAATCAGCAGAGCAGCAATCAGACATTGGAAATCAGCAGCGAATGTGATCTCAGTTGGGTGAGTTCATCCAATGTGCAACTCTGGAGACCTCTGATCAAGTATTCCCTACTTGGTGGTGAATTCTAAGTAAAGGATATCTGCCCTAGAGACTGCCCTATATGTGATTGGGATTTGGTCAAGTTCTGATCAGAACTTGTAATTCAGATAAGTTGATTTTCTCAAGCCCTAGGTGGGTGTACTTGTAATTAGTTACATTCTGACATTAATATAATCAGATCTGAATAGTGTTGCTGGGTTTTTCCTCCAAGAGGGAGGTTTTTCCAGGGTATTGTTGTGTTCTTGTGTGTTGCTCTTATGCTATGATGTGTTGCATTCTCAGTTTTTGTTATTTACTTTCAGTCTGATTACTAAAATTAACATTGAGATGCACCAAAGTCAAAATATCAAATTGTAGAGCTCAATAGATTGGTTCTATGATGCCATAGAAGCAAAGTCATATGTTGCTCCTTGTTCATCCTCAAAAATATTGCATATTGTAACTTCTTTTGACAACTTGCAAGATCTTGTTGTCACTACCAAGTTACCAGCAATCTATTTTGAGTGTCTGTTGGTAAACAGATTTATCACTGTGAAAATAGTACGATTTGCCCAATGGAAAAAGTGACAAGCTCTTTGCAACAGTTGGATAGGCCACTCACAAACCGCAATCTTCCTTTGCATTTGAGAGGGGCAGCTCCCTCGTATGATTGGGAGGGGTTAGGATTTTCGATCTACTTTAACTCAAAATGATTGAAAATGCTTTAAAACATTAAAAGAAACCCTTAACAACAAATGTACAAGTGCTCTTGAGGTTTCACAAACAGGTTATGACTTTACTCCACCATTACAGATCAAAGACTACGCATAAGACACCTCGTGATGAAACATGATTTATATCTAACACATGCACTTCAAAGATACGAAAGAAGGATATGCTATAGTAAAACTATTCAACCTTGACCGTTGTCATTACGAAATTGGGATTAAAGATCACAAAGATGTCATCAACATTATCATATGACAAGTTAACAACAAAGAACACTTAACGCCATGAAACACCTCCAAAAATGTTTTGCATTCATTTTGCAGAGTTCTACAACTCAAAATTCTTGTTCTCCCAAAAACTCATAAAAGCCAAAAAGTCCTTTACAATGCTATGAAATCTCATTATATAGATTTCATAAAATAACCACTTTTCATTTGCAACTACCTTTCGTTTTTGGGTTAATAACTAAATCGTTTTTGCATAAATGGGATCAAGTTATTAAACTTTGAATTTTCGCGCAAAAAGGATTAAGTTACTAACTATTACATTTTTGCACAAAAAGAGTCAACCACTTAACTTTGACTAAAATGTGACAAAAGGTCACAATTACAAAAATAAAGCCACAAACTATAACAAGTGACATTTTACAGCTAATTACAATGAGGAAAGCATACAATGAAAAAATCCAAAATTATGTCTCAATGTTGCTTTCAGCACCTCCTAAAGAAGCATCCTGATTTATGGTTTGCTCTTGCCAAACTGAAGAGTTAGCTTTGAAGTCTCTGTATGACTTAAGGGCCTCCATCATAGATTTGTACCTAGAAATAACCACGTTATTCATTTTTAGCTTGAACGTGGCTTGATTATCCTGGATGTCAAGTAATTCTTGATGATAACTGGATAAATTGCAAGCATCCAAAGTGACTGAAATAACACTCAACCTCTTCATAACATCAGCACCAGAAACCTATTTGTTTGCCAACTCTGCATTGATTTTGTCATCAAACTAACTCAAGGGAGTTTAAGCATCTGTTTACTGAAAATTATCTTTCACTAATACATTTACAACGATGATCATGAGATCATCCTGTATTTTCATTTTTATCTGCTCACAATTTGTCAAAAACTTCTCATACTTGTTGAAGTGTGTTTTATGCACATGCAAGCATCAGAATAAAATACCAAAGTACTTTACCCTCTCTTGAAAAAAATCACCTCAAATGCTAAGGGTAAGATCAACTAAAATGATTCCAAGGTTTCTATAGTCAAGTCTTGACAAGTGGGTAACTCAATGGTCGATGTAAATTGTTGTTTTCACTTGGGGACTTACACAATTGTTCATATCAACTTTGTTTATCATGAATGTGGAATAGGTGTGTTGATAACTTAGGATTTAACAATGAAGCTCTTGAAACTACTCTAACAAGAATTTTCTAAAAAAATGGCAAAAGGAAATAGGGTTGAGGAATTCTATTCTAAAGCCTAGAATGCAAGAAGTGATGAACAAATTCAGTGGAATCAAAACTAGGCAAGGTTACACCATCAAGTCAAACAGCTTGACACAAGCTTAGTGCAATCATCTAAGGTGTATTTCATAGATTTTCAAATTATCATCATCAAACATTAATACCATTCAAGTTAATGCATTACAATGGACGTATAATAATTGAAGTTAAGCTTGCATAAACTTCCAGTTGACCACGCAAGGCACACGTACAATCAGAAAGAGGCTAGTGGTATGGAAAAATGGATTCCACACAAAGACATTCAACAAAATTCGTTCATTAAATCTAACAAACTTGAAAGCAAATTCTAATCTAACTTGGAGGAATTGAGAACCTTGAATGCAAGACAACACTAAAACAAAAATCACCATCAATTCGAACAATGATTTATATTCAAATCTACAACATCTACCAAGAATTCTCAAAAATCTCTCTTAAAAATGAGAGGCATTGGGGTTTATATAGAGTCTCAAACAAAATGGATGGCCAAGATTCAATAAAAATGAAGGGCCAACATCATGCCAACACAGCCCTAGAGTTGCCCTAATTAGAGTTTA
Organism: Cryptomeria japonica; assembly: GCF_030272615.1. Classification (NCBI taxonomy): domain Eukaryota; kingdom Viridiplantae; phylum Streptophyta; class Pinopsida; order Cupressales; family Cupressaceae; genus Cryptomeria; species Cryptomeria japonica. Next base: position 31,819,580 of record NC_081409.1, on the reverse strand, counting down.
CATTGTTAAATTTGGTGATCAGATTAGATAAAGACAATTCAAACACAAGTGCACAGAAATTACCCTGGGAAAACTTTCCTCTTGAAGGTGAAAAACCCAGCAATTGAACTCTTGAATGTATTACCAAAAAATGTCTTACTTACAAATGCTTCACACCTTGAAGCAATACAATAAGAGGATTCACTTTAGAATCTTTCAATAGGAGGTTCAATCTGCCTTATACACAAAATAATCTTCAACTGAAGAAGTCGAACTGCTGTAGATAGGTTACAATATGCAGAAGAGTATATCAAACTGCTGGAGACAATATTGCTGAAGATGGTATCCTTGATTTCCTGAGGTATATGCACTTCAATGATTACGATCTGCTAATGTTTTTGTCTGCTGATAATTCGAACTGATTGTGTGTATGATTTCGATTGCCTAGGAAGTGAAATGGAACCGAGATATATACCCACGCATTGGTAATGCTAACCAACACATCTCCTTTAAGAGTCGGACTTCTAATTAACAATCATAACTCTTCATTATGTTTAATCAACATGTCTTAGTTAAGGATCAGTTGCAATATAATTAACACATCTTAATTATTATTTGATAATAAACTCAATTCAACATTGGATCAACATTTGAATGACTACAGGCAAATCAATATGACTAAATTGTACAAGGCCGATAGGCCAATTAGACAATTTAGTTGTCTAAGTCAGCCCAGAAGAATACGACTGACGCTATTACATCAACACTCCCTCTTAGCTAGGGAGGAATCCTTCTTGATATCTGAGTCACATAGTGACATCCACCATGGCTACTACCACAGGGTGGATCCATCATGGCTACACCCATGAGTCGAAATACAAAAGAACACAACCACCATGGCTACACCCATGGATGGTGAAAGAATAGATATCACCTCACCATGACATCAACCATTATTGTGAGATCGACACCTCACAATGATGGTAAAATGCACAAGTGTTCATCATTGTGAAATCGTCACCTCACAATGAGATTCACCACACACAAGTACAAGTAAATCATCATGGACTCTCTCACGTGATGTTCTCATGGCATCACACATGACATCCACCATGACTCATCTCAGAGGGTGGATCCACCATGGCTCATCCCAAAGGGTGGAAATAAGGGCTTTCATCTTAAATCTCTCTCAAAGAGAAATGCATTAGCAAGAGCTTACAATTTAAACTTCTCTCTCAAAGAGAAGAATGCATTAGTATAAAATATAAATATATATCAATGATGTTGAGACTCAATCTCAGTTAGGGCTTCATTCTCCACCATACCAAGCTTATCTCGAAAGTATACAAGCTTTATTCTGGAAAGAGGCTTGGTGAGAATGCCTGTCGTTTGCTCATCAATACTAATGTATCTCAACTGAAAAGCATTTCTTTCCACCATGTCTCTAACATAGTGATACTTGATCTCTGCATGCTTTGTTCTGTCATGAAACACGAGATTGACAAAAAGCTTTATAAGACTTTTATTATCACAATGGATAATAGTAGGCTCTAAGGATTGCCAAAACAATCCTGCAAGAAGCTTCCGAAGCCACACTGCTTGTCGTGCACCCACACATGTTGCAATATACTCGGCTTCTGTAGAGCTTAGTGCCACTGAAGATTGTCTCCTACTGCACCAAGAAATCATGGAAGAACCCAAACTAAAACAGCAACCAAAGGTGCTTTTCCGATCAATGACACACCCTGCCCAATCAGAATCACTATATGCATGCAGCTTCAAAGTGCACTTACTCCATAGCAAATATCTGGTCTAGTATTGACTAGGTACATCAAAGACCCAATCATCTACCTATATAGTGTAGAATCCACCAGATCCAAAATACCTGCAGCCTCTCTTAACTTATGCAAGTTGGTCTTCATAGGTGTGGACATGGATTTACAATCTATCATACCAAATCTCTTTAGAATGTCAATGGTGTACTTCCCCTGACTCAAAATGATCCCATTAGATTTATGCCAAACTTCTAAATCTCTTTACAATGTCAATGGTGTACTTCCCTAACTCAGAATGATCCCATTAGATTTGTGCCAAACTTCTAACCCAAGGAAGTAGTGCAATAAACCAAGATCCTTCATCTCAAATTCAAAAGCTAACTCCTCCTTGCATTTGATAATAAGATTATCTTCTCCAGTGATAAGTAAGTCATCAACATAAAGAATTAGGATTAATACTTCCCCATTAATTACCTTGAAGTACAAGTTTGAATCTACATCATTCTTGGAGAAGCCCAAGCCTATCAGGTAACGATCAATCCTTTCGTACCAAGCACTTGGAGCCTGCTTAAGGCCATACAATGCCTTCTTCAGCTTGCAAACATAAGACTCCTTCCCATGTACCACAAATCCTTCAGGTTGATCAATATATACTTCTTCCTCAATTACACCATTTAGAAAAGCCATCTTTAAATCCATTTGGTGAATCTTCCATCCCTTAGATGCTACAATAGCAATGATGGTCCTAATTGAAGTATATTGGGCAACTGGAGCAAAGGTTTCCTCATAGTCAATTCGCTCCTTCTGAGAGAATCCTCTAGCCACAAAACTAGCCTTGTATTTCTCAATACTACCATCAACAACATGTTTGATCTTAAAGAGCCATTTAGAAGAAACAACAGATTTACCTTCCAATCTAGGTACAATGTCCCAAACATCATTCTTTAGAACTGATTGTTACTCTTCTGCCATGGTATCTTTACAAACCTGTTGACTAGTAGCTTCCTCAACACTGGTAGGTTCTGATTCAATGATTGACTCATCAATGCAAAATAGCTAGAGAATTTATGAGGTCTCTTACTTTTTCTAAATGTTCCTCTTGGAGTTGCAAAACTTTCAGCCACTTGCATCATTTTCCTCGCCCAAAAAGGTCATTTCTTACCAATCACAATGTCAGTAGGTCCATTAGTAGGTTTCAAAAACTCATTTGGATCATCATCTTCTTCAAGTTCATGAGTTTCCCTCTGAATCTCAGGAATATGGTCATCTTCCATATTTTGAGGAGGCTCTTGATCTTCATTGTCCATCTCATGGATGCTCTTGGATTTTCTAAATACAACATCCTCTTCAAATGTCACATCCCTACTTAATCAATTTCTGCCCTGGAATATAGATTCTGTAGGATTTTGATGTTTCACTATAGCCTACAAATATTCCCTTTTTGCCAGAAGGTTCCAACTTTGTCCTTTTATCTTTGGGTATATGTATATACACTTGACAACCAAAGATCCTCAAATGAATTATATCCGTCTTCACCCTTGTGAATGCTTCTTTGGGTGTCTTATTCTCCAAAATACGGTGAGGGCATCTATTTTGAACATAGAGAACAGTTCTAGAAGCCTCAGCCCAAAAAGAAGTTTGAAGATTTTGATCATGGATCATGGCTTTGGTTGCTTCCAATATAGTTCTATTTTTGCTTTCCACTACACCATTATGTTGAGAATTATAGGGAACACAAAACTCCCTCTTAATCCCAACTTCAATGCAAAAATTACAAAAGTTACCGGACATGTACTCTCCTCCATTATCGGATCTCAAGACTTTGATCCTCTTCCCGGATATGTTCTCTACTTGAGCTTTGAATTCCTTAAATCTCATAAGTACCTCTTCAAATTCTTTACTCTTCAAGAAATAGATCCAAGTCTTTCTCGAGTAGTCATCAATAAAAATAACATAATACAAGAAACCACTCAAGGACGCAACAGACATAGGACCACATAAATCTACTTTCACTAATATGAAATGTACCTTTAGTATTCTTACCCAATGCGCAACCTTTGCAAGTGCCTTCAGGCTCTGGGTTGAGTTTTGGAAGGCCTGTAACCATCTTCTCCATTGTAGGTAGTGCATGAAAGTGAAGGTGACCCAATCTTCTATGCCAAATCTCACAAGTACTTGATGAGTCATGAAGTAAAGCTTGAGGAGGATGAGTGCAAAGTCTGTAAAGACATCCATGACGAACTCCAATGACTTGAGCCGTCTTGATGTTTGATTTCTTTGGCCATGCAAGGACTTTGCCATCTACGAATGCAATTCGATATCCTTTATCTTCCAAGACTGATATGGAGACAAGATTTCGCTTAATTCTCGGAACGAATAGTACATCATTCAATTTCAAGGAAATGCCTGAATTTAAGTGAAGAGAGGAGGTCCCAACTCCTTTCACGGAGTAACTAGTATCATCTCCAATGATCACTTGTTCATTTGAATTTCTCTCCACCAAATCATTTAGATGTCCTCTAAATCCGGTAATGTGGTGAGATGCACCACTGTCAATTAACAAAGTATTGTAGTCGATAGGCATATTACTTGAAAGGGCTGAATAGAATATGAATCCATCTGAATCCTTTTGTGGAAGAGTCTCACCAACATCCGCAATGGAAGCTTGAGGCATAGGCCTAGTTAGACATTCCTTTGTGTAGTGACCATATTTATCACATCTAAAGCATTGGACTTTTGAAAGATTCCTCCTTTTGAATGTAGGAGCGCCATTAGATTCCCTATCTTTCTTCCTTTCTTGCCCTTCTTCTTTAAAGAGTGAGAGGCAATAACATGAATATCTTCATTTGTAGAGCTTTGCCAATGCCTCTCATAGCCAATCTTCACTCTTCTTGAATGCAGTCTGTCGTCAATTGATCAAACTTAGGGAGTTTTGATCTTGTGCTTATCCCTTGTATAAATGACTCCAATGATAAAGGAAGACCATTAAGTGCCAACATGGATAATTCTTTGTTATCTATAGTGTGTCCAATGGTAAAGATTTGATCTCTCGATTCGGTAATCGTCATGAAGTATGAGATGATTGATTCTCCTTTCGTCATCTTAATGTGGTGAAGTTGCTCCTTTAATGCAAGAGCTCGACTCGTGTTGTGTATCTCATACATCTCCTCTAATGTCTTGAACATGTCGTATGTCGTTGTCAACTTGGAGATGATTGACACAATGTGATCTTTCAACAAGTCAACCAACATTTTCTTTGCTTTGGTGTTCTTTCTCCTCCATTGAAGCTTCTCATCTTCTTCGGTTGGTTCCCGTACCACTTTCTCCATGAATTCGTTTAATTCGTTTCCTCCAAGGCAAGCATAACTCTAAACTTCCAAAAGACGAATTTTGATGCACCCTCAAGTCTATCTTCAACTTTAAGTTCATTCACCATCTCAACGTTGATAGATGTAATCAAACTCGAAGGCAATAATGGAGGATAACCCTGTTGAGACATGGACCAGCTAGGACTTGAACCTAGGACCTTCCATACACTGTTGGAGTGCTCTACCACTGAGCTACTAGCCCCTCTTGGACCAGTCCATCGTCGGTTCGGGTGTGGCTTATTTCCAACACCAACATACCCCCTTAAGCCACACCTCTCGTGTGCATGGGGCTCCTAGACAGAACCTGGCTCTGATACCATGTTGAGACATGGACCAGCTAGGACTTGAACCTAGGACCTTCCATATGCTGTTGGAGTGCTCTACGACTGAGCTACTGGCCCCTCTTGGACCAATCCATCGTCAGTTCGGGTGTGGCTTATTTCCAACACCAACAAACCCTGCTTCTATGAATTGTTTACCCCCTCGGGTGAATAACTTAAAGTCCACAGATAAAGCACGTAATGCAGAATAATAATGCCATAGATATCAGGTCAAATATAAGACATGTTATTCAATTCATAATTGTCCTCCGTTGCAAGTTACATTTGGAAGTATATAAAGATACCGAGGGGGTGCGAGCGCCAACCGTCGCACCGCAACTACCACCCCGTGGTTGCCAACTAACCAAGACAATTACAACTTAATTAACTAGTTTTATTTTCATGTACAATATTGCCGCCAACATCATTGCCCCCAAAAGAAAAGAAGTCGTCTCCGGACGACTTAATACAAAATAGAGATGGCATTAAACAGAACTGCTAACGCCAGTCGAGCCCGGAACTTATACACCTGCTGCGTCCTCACTTAAAAACCCTTTTCTGCTACCATCCTATGCTCAAGTGCGGATGTCACCATTATTGCTTCTGCAAGAGTTCTTTTCTTTTTTTTTTTTGTTTCCTTGAGAGCCCAATCCTCCTGTGCCTAAACCAAACTAGTCTCCAAAACACGCTTTTCAACCTCCACCAACTGCTACTCAAATGACACTATCTCCCTAGCCAATTTGTCCTCGATAGCCACCCACGCTGCCCTCTCGGCATCCAACTCTTGGGTACGCCGAGCTAAGTCTCACGCTAATGCTGCCTCCAACCTGGTGGTCAGCTCCTCCCAAGCCCTCTGTGCATCCACCAAGGCAAGCTCACGTCCAGCTGAGACATACTCTGAGTTCCACAAAGCGTACCATTCATGCCTAGAAGTGGCCACAACCTTCGGGCACAAAGGTTAGGAGACGCCTCAAATCCTCCATCACACTCCCCAAAGACTAATAACTGAACTGAATAACTCCCTGATACCATATGACTTCACGTGCCTGCAATGCCTTCCCTCAGACTCTGTTTGTTCGCAACCTCCAAATCCGTATCCCTCTATGGCTTATGGCTTCCCTGCCAATGCTAAGCTTCAAGTTTCTTTCTCACAGTACGAGACAACCCAACACTTACCGTGCCTTCCATGATGCCCTTCGCCCAACTCAAAAAGTGTATTGTAACTCAAAAATAAACTGGGGTCTGGGGCAGCGCCCCTCGCGGGGTCCAATTTACAACCTTCAGAACCACATGAAAGTCCATGGCGCGCATCATTTCTGTGATATTTTAAGATGTCAAAACCCTTCTTCTCCACTCTAATATTTTCCACATCCTAGCTCCACATGTCATCGAATGATTTTTCAATCTGGTCGTCGTCGTTTTTTTTAATTTTGTTTTTTTTGTTTTTTTATCCACTATAATGTCCCCGATGGCACCACAGCCATACAACCTCTCCATACGGTCAACAACAACACTAACACCTCCAATCATACGGCCACCTGCCCTTGTCGTCAACACCCGTACGGCTATGTGTTTGTTTGTGTAGTGACTTTATGTCCGTGGCGCCTTTATTCCTTGCGGCGGCGGTGGTATCCACCGCACGGTGGTTCCATCGTCGGTGCTACCACCGCATGATGGTCCCACCGTCAGTGTTGCCACCGCACGATGATTCCACCGTGGTTTTCTTTTTCTTTTTCTTTTTCTTTTTCTTTTTCTTTTCTTTTTTTTTCGACCGTACGGTCAACTGTCGTACAGACTCGTACGACCATACGGTTTTTGCTACCACCGCACAGTGGTCCCACCGTCGATGTTGCCACCGCACGGTGATTCCACCGTGGTTTTCTTTTTCTTTTTCTTTTTTCTTTTTCTTTTTTTTTCGACCGTACGGTCAATTGTCATACGGTTTTTTTTTTTCAAGTGTCCACATTCGGCTCGGGTTTTGTGCCTGTGGAATCGCCCTTTCTCGGTTTGCCTCCGTCGAGAGTCTCCCGCTTTGGTCCCGTGCCTCTCGAGTCGCCTGCTCGGCCTCTCAGGTCCCCTTCCATCCTATCGGGTTCCCCTCCGGACTCTCGAGTGTCCTTCCGGCCTCTCAGGTCCCCTGCGCGCTTCTCGTGGTAGGGTTTCAATTTGGACCCGTTGGTGGCAAGTTTATTTTTAATGGCCATCCGAAGACCTGGAACCACAAATTCTACAGGAACCACGGTCTCCTTCCCGTACATAAGAAGAAGAAGAAGAATAAAAATTTTGAAGGCTATGGCCTTCCACACAGGGTTCCACTTATTGCCGACACACATGATCTTGGGATTATCTACGTCACCGAGGTTTGGGGCGTCTCCCTTCCAATATTCTCTGTATTCCGGCAGGTATACCTCCTCTGTTGCTTGCTCTGGTTCCTCTACTTCGAGCCTGTAGCTTTGGAACATTTCGTAATCCTCCATCTGCCAATGGAAGAGCCCGTTCAATGACCCTGTCTCATCCTTGGAGCACTCTCCTAGTTTGAGAATCCCTTCGTCTTTAGGCTCCCTGCAGCCCCGTCCTTCGTCCCTCAGGTCGCCTTTTCCTTCACCCTCTGATTCCGAAGGTGATGCCAGTTCCTCGCCGACAACCTGGGTCCTCAGATCAATGGTGTACTTCCGCCCCCCTTTCTCCATGGAAAGGGTGTTCTTTTTCAAGTCGTGGTTCACCTTTGTCGTAACCAGCCACCCTCTGCCTAAGATGGTGTCGTACCCCTTCTTCTTGAGTGGGATTACCACAAAATCTAGTATGAAGGGTTGTGTGCCGATGGTGACCGGCTGGGCCATCAAGGTGCCAAGTGGCTTGATGTCGTGTTGGTCTGCACCTACCAAGTTGAACGTGGGTGGCCATAGTGTTGGCTTCCCTAGCTTCTTCCACGTATCCTCTGGCAGTACATTCACCACCGAACCTCTGTCCACGATGGTGTCTTTGAGGATAGCCCCGAGAATTCCCATCTCTACTACAGTAGGATGCTAACCACTATTTAAGGCCAACAACATTGCGTCAGCCGAGGGGCTGACCGAAACTTCCGCCCGTGTGGCACGCAAAGGTGCCTGCGCAGTGGTTTGTATGGAACTAAAAATGGCGGTTCTTAACTGTGGCATTGTTTCTAGAAGGTCCTTTACCCTTATAGGTACTTCCATCTGCAGTAGTTGCCCAATGATGTTATTTTCAGCTTCCGTACGGGATGATGTACTCACCACCTCGTTGTTTTTTCGTTCGGCAGTCATCTCACGTTCAATATTGCCCTTTGCCTCCCGTAATCTCTCCTTCTCCGTACGGGGGTCGGGATAAGTGGCCTTTTTCGTCCGAGCGCAGGTGATCACCAATACTTCTTTCTCACCGGTCTTCTCAGCCTTCTCAATGTTGAGGAGATTAACCCCTGCCTTTGGGCAATTTGCATCCTCACGGTCGCCTGGCCAACACCATCGGCAGAGGTGCTAAGGGGTGGCTTCCTTCGTGCAATCACGGGCGAAGTGCCCCCACTAATTACAAGCCCCACATTGGATCATTGGCCGACCCTTGGCGTCATACTGGATACGGCTTCCGTTATTGTTATTGTTGTTATTCCTTCCGCTGCCGCATCTATTGTCCCGGTAACCTCCAGATGATGTCGTTGTGTTGGTTTGCTGGGCTGTACCCGTTGGTGTGGATGTTGTGGCCTGCTCAATGAACAACACTTGGCCCATTTGCGTACTTCGGGTTTTCATGTTGTATGGGCATTCCTTGATGGAGTGTCCCATCACTTGGCAAATCTCACAAAAGGCCTTCTTCGAGCAGGTGCCTTTTGTGTGGCCTTCTCCCTTACAATCAGTGCACCACACGTCTTCGTTTTTGCTCGTGCTTCCTTTCATGTTCTTAAATTCCTTCAACATATGGTGCATATCCTTTTGAGGAGCTTGCACCTTCTTACTTGATGATTCGTCACTACTGCTTTCTCCCGAGGACTCCTCTTCAGCAGAGGACTTGTCCTTTTTCTTCCGCGATGTTTTGCCTTCACTTTCCAAATCCATCGCGCGGTTGTATGCGTCATCGTATGAGGTGGGCAGTACAATTTTCATCTTTCTCCGTAGGGATGACCGCAACCCTTCCACGAACCACCTCTTCTTTAGTCCGTCAACCGACTGGTTCTCCATCTTCCCCAGTAACTCCTTTAACCGTCGGCTGTATGTTCGTACTATTTCATGTTTTCCCTACTTTGTGCTTAATATCTCCACCACAATCTCATTATCATCTCGAAGGAGTCGAAACTCCTTCTCAAAAGCTTTCTGTAGGTCATTCCATGTTCCCACCTTTGTTTTATCCACATCAGAGTACCAATCAATGGCTACTCCTCTCAGGGTGGCAGGGAACTGCACCACCCAATCCGCTTTGTCAACTACCCCGTTGGCTGACCAAATTGTCTCACATGTACGACAGTGCCGTACGGGGTCATCGTTGCCATCTCCATTCAATTTAGGCAACTTCTGTTTGCTCGCCATCGATGGGGGTCGTCTTCCTAGAGGTGGTTGTGGCTGCATCTGTGCGCCGCTCCCTCCGACGCCGGTGGTGTTTCCTGCGTGGGTGACTGGAGGTACGGTGTTTTGCCTGCTGTATGTGGCACCTACAACCGTACAGTTGTCCTCCCCTCCGTTCTCACCCGCACCCACTCCTGGCTCCCTTTGGTGATCCTCACTTCGTGGCGTAAGGGATAAGTTTCTAAACTGATCCTGAGTCTCTTCGACTAGATTCCTCCGTAACCTTGTTTCCTCCAGAAACTCTTCGTGGCTTCTCACCCTATGGTGTTCTAGCGACGCATAGAAATTTCCCTCGGCTTTTGCACCCTCCGTGACACCTCCTTGGTTCCCTTCGGACCACCCTTCGGCAGGTCATCCTTCGGCAAGTTGCCTCAGCCTTCGTCTACGTTCTACTTGTTCCAGAATCAAGGCCCTTTGCGCGGCCTCCCACTCGTCCGTTTCTGCTTTCTTATTTCTATCTTTATTTAATATATTGGGCATAAATCACTTCCATACATAGCAAGCACACGCCATGTACACAAAAAAAAAAAAACTTTTATTATTTTTCCTTTCGGCCACAATTTATCTCAACATTGTGCCGGGATTATTACAAGGTTCAATTTCCCCTTCGCCTCTTGCCATCACGCTCTACGTCCCACGACGATTGTTCCGTTTGCGTGTCGTCGGCCTCTGGGTTAATCTCACCGACAGGTAGGCCCATCGTGTCCGTAAACCATCCGCGTCTTTCGTTCCCTAGTACGTCTAGGCAGCGGCGCCAAATGTTTACCCCCTCGGGTGAATAACTTAAAGTACACAGATAAAGCACGTAATGCAGAATAATAATGCCATAGATATCAGGTCAAATATAAGAGATGTTATTCCATTCATAATTGTCCTCCGTCACAAGTTACATTCGGAAGTATATAAAGATACCGAGGGGGTGCGAGTGCCAACCGTCGCACCGCAACTACCACCCCGCGGTTGCCAACTAACCAAGACAATTACAACTTAATTAACTAGTTTTATTTTCATGTACAATATTGCCGCCAACATGAATCTGATCTGATCTTTTCTTAAGCCTGCTTTGATACCATGTTAAATTTGGTGATCAGATTAGATAAAGACAATTCAAACACAAGTGCACAGAAATTACCCTGGCAAAACCTTCCTCTTGAAGGTGAAAAATCCAGCAATTGAACTTTTGAATGTATTACCAAAAAATCTCTTACAAATGATTCACATTTTGAAACAATAAAATAAGAGGATTCACTTTAGAATCTTTCAATAGGAGGTTCGATCTCCCTTATACAAAAATAATCTTCAACTAAAGAAGTCGAACTGCTGCAGATAGGTTACAATATGCAGAAGAGTATATCAAACTGCTGGAGACAATATTGCTGAAGATAGTATCCTTGATCTGCTGAGGTATATGCACTCCAATTATCACAATCTGCTAATCTTTTTGTCTGCTGATAATTTGAACTGATTGTGTGTATGATTTCGATTGTCTAGGAAGCGAAATGGAACCGAGATATATACCCACGCATTGGTAATTCTAACCAACACGTCTCCTTTAAGAGTCTGCCTCCTAATTAACAGTAATACCTCTTCATTATGTTTAATCCACATATCTTAGTTAAGGATCGGTTGCAGTATAATTAACACGTCTTAATTATTATTTGATAATAAACTCGATTCAACATTGGATCAGCCTAAACTAACCAACGCGGAAAACGGGAAAGAGGGGGTCCGTGTTTGCAATGGGGCGATGTGTGAAAAGGTCACAACAATACTCAATCAAATTTTGATTGATAACCACAAGCTTCCAGTTTATGCTTTTGTACCATACAGTTGAGTGATTATCTTCTAATTGACTCAAATTTATTCAGCAATAAGGGTATTTGTGTCTATCTTAGACATCTCTTGGAACTCTTTTGGTATACCTTGCCAAGCCAATTCTTGCTCTTTGACATGTTTCAACTCACCTATCATCTCTTGTTCCAGATGATCAACCTTTTCATAAAAGTCCTTTGCTTTGACTATGAACTCTAAAGCTTCATCTTTCATTTGGTTTATCCATCCTTCAACCATACCATAAGATTGATACTTACGTATATCCTCAACAACTCTCTTCTTGATAATACCTTAAGAACCTGTAAGTGCTGATGTGGGAGTTGTCTCTAGAGGCACATCAAAAGGGTCCACAATACAATTGATGTAGGATGTCAATACTTGCACTTGGTGTTTGAGTTGATCCTTTGATTGATTTTCTTTTTTTGTTCTCTGTTAATTTGACCGCAGACACTCGAAAGTTATGCACATCTCCCTCAAATGATGAAGGACCAAGATATGCTTTACTGATGTTGAAATCACTTTGATTTGCCTCCTCTATGTTCTTCTCCAAAGTAGGTCTAGCAATTTCAACACAAAGGTTGCCTGATGAAGAATCAATTGCCAACCATGATGTTACCTTAGTCTTCTTTGGTTTCACTGTTTTCTGAAGCAAATTAGCAACAGTATCAAATCCTGGTGTCACTACTTGGATAACCCTTTTCTTCTTTTGTAAACTTCATTGTAGCCACGAAGAAGAAGAATCTTGCAAAGGTTCCTAAACATTGGTGAGTGGTGAGTTCAATGACATTGAGAAGTTGGGAACAGATGGCAATTAGACTTCATCTTGAGTAATATGTACCATTGGTATCTCGGACGGGATGAAGTCATCACGAGGAGGTGATGCAATGATGATAGAAGGTAAAATAGAAGAAATTTGCTGCTCATTATCATTGGGAGGTTGTTGCGGGGCTGCATACTCATTTCCTTCTTTGTCCTCCTGAATTGTATTCATCACCCTACCCCTTGTCCTGAATCTTCTCTTCCTTATGGTAGAATCACTTTCACATGCTTTTGCAAGATCCACTCTTTTGTTTAGGTCTTCATCATCACCACTATTGCCTGAAGCAATTTGTTGTAAAATTAGAACTGAGGTGGAATTTCGTGATTTAGACAAGGAAGGCGAACCTACATGACCATCATTCCTTTTTCTTAAAGTAACATCCTTATTTGAATGTTGAGTGGCTATAGCTTCAAGCATTTTGTTTTCTACTTAGTCTCTTGTCCTCTCATAACATAAGTTGTTCTTTCATCTAGATTCTTCAGTTCTGGAATAGACCAATCTATAGGTGGTAGAAGAAGCACTTGGATCTCAAAATAGAAAGGGTCAAACAAAGTAGACTCGTCATCTTCAATGCTAGTTATGTCCAATTACAACTCGAAATCAATGATTTCTTTGACTAAAAGACTGATCCAATCCCTTCTCCAGACTTCAAAATCATCTTCATAGTCTTCCTAGAAATCTTCAATGTTAGGAAAGTGATTGAAATCGACAAAAAGATTCAGTTTCCCAGTAGCATATCATTTACTATCAAAGGGGAATCTCATGGTGTAGGGGTACAGATTGATCTTGAAAAATGACCTCCCAATGTCTCAAGCATCTGAAATTGATTCGCAACTGTAATGACCAACGCCAATAGGGAAAAGGATGCCATCCTTCCGTTTATTTTTACATAACCTATTAATCTGACTGACTTGCCTGCATATTTCAATTAGGATCAATTTGTCATCTACAAATCTCGGCAACAAGAGTGGATATCCATCATAACCTTTGATTCTAATGTAGGTGAACCTCAGGAATTAGATGAAGTAATTCCCATATCGCTGAACAAGTGTCACTACTAGTGGAGATATCCTGAGCCCAATGTTTCCCTGAAGTTCCCTTACTGTAAGCATGGTGAAGGCATCATTAACTCTTCGGAAATGATGAAAGCTCTGTTCCAACATAAATTGCAAATGATGGTCATAAATCAAGGTTGTCTCATCATAAATAACTCGCTTATTAAGCCCTGGCCAACTCTTCATTCCAACAATGGCATAAAAGAGATAAGAGGTCATGTAAAAATGTTGGTTTGCTTCGAGTTCAATCAGCTGGTTGTGTAGGTTATTGCTAATGATTTCCACCCAATCAAAGAATTGAGCACCTTCACATATGATGTTAATAAGAAGAACATCCACCCCTCGAAATTATGAGAATCTTTATTCCCCATCAATCTGCTCAAAAAGATAACCATATTTGCAATATCTTCGACTAACAAGGACCTGTGGATAGACCTCAATAGCTATGATTTTCCTCTCCTAGGTGTCAATAGACAATTTTTAGCTATAGCATTGAGGCATTAAGTCTTATTATTAGAAAAGTATCCTTCTGCGTATTCTTTGTCCGCCTCTGAGTATTGATCTCTCACTAGCAACCTGAAAACAATTGCGATGGAAATAGGATCCAATCTCGCCACCACTCTGCCATCAACTGCTATTACTTCCCTACTATCTGGATTATATGCACTCATGCATTCCAACACAAGCTCTGGACACTGAACTGATACCAGGTGACCTCCTGCACATGCTAACCCACCATCTAACTTTTTCAATGCTATTGGAGTCTTTTCCTCATTCTCCATTGACTTCTAGAATTCATGATCACTGACAATCTCCAATACGGTATCAGTTATTTCAGGGAGTGTACATTTGAGGATGGGAGCATACGCATGTCCCTGATATTTGTATTTCATCTTGACCCAAATTCTTTACTGTCAGCTATAAATAAAGTATGAAAAACTTAAAAGTCGCCAGGTAGAACCTCTTCCCACCAATATTCTGATGGAAATCATTGAATCCCAAAGTGTTAGGACGGCTCAACTATTAAAAAGTTTACCATTTCATAATTCAAATTTCATCAATTTGTTTGAATGCCTCTGAAGTCATTATCTCCAAGATAACCTGCATTTATATTGTTAAATACAAAATCCATTCTATGTAGAGCCCTGCTATCATCACATTTCCCATGATGCCAATCCTTTGAGGTATTTGGGCAAACAGTCAATATGCTTTGTTATTGCCTCCGCATTTTGTAGGCACGTTTGTTAGAGAAATTAAAATTACGACATCTAACAAAATTCCTCTATCCTCGATGCTTTGACAGATGTCCATACTCTGTTCAAAGTTTTTCATTTTGGCACAAGGGAAGAGAATACAAGATTGTCAAGTGCATTTGCTTGCTATTTTCTGAAACCTTTTAAACAAATCAAATATATATATCCTGCAACCATTGAGTTCTCCAGATGACATCTCTTTAAGGCATTTGTCAAATAGTCTGCCACCTATGTGTACGTATCCATCCTCTATATGCATGCCTAACATCGTAGTGGGCGACCACGTTTGTTTGAGACACTCTAGCAATAGCTTAGGTGCCTAGTCAATGCTTACTATCTTTCGTACATGTCCACCATTAAGTTGGAATTATAATATTACTAAAATTCATGCATTCTCTATTTTTGATGGATGTTCATAACCTGTCCCAAGGCTCTTAATGTGCACAAACAGGGAAACATGCTGGCAAATGCTATTAATTTGGCTTTACTTCTACCATTATGCTTCGATGGACATCCATGCCTATTTTCTACTACTGTCAATTGTATTTGCCAGGAAGTTTCAACAACTACTTCAAGAAGTCAATTTTGTGTTTTCTGTAATGATAACATTCCATGACACCGTACTTTTTTGTGCATTTTGTAAAACAGTTAGCATGCCTTGTCAATGTTGTCTTTCTTCAAATTTCCATATACCTTGATGCATGTCTATAACCGTTTCCAAATTATTCATCCCTGCAAACTGCATGTAATATCAACAAATCCATTTTGTGCATTCTTTGCAATCATTCTAACTCATTCTTTGAAATGACATCTCTTCGAGGTATTCTAGCAAACAGTTCAATTGTGTTGTGTATGATACCACATTTTGCAAGCCTGTCCACATTTCGTTGCTAGTTGGAAGAGTGTCAAAGTCGAGGAATTTGGCTTTACACCATCAAGGCATGTATGCAGAACACATTCCTTTGAGGCATTTTGGCAAACAGTTCACGCAACTGGTTTGTGCTTCACATTCTTATGAGGCAATATGTCAAACAATTCAGGTACTTCTTCTGCGCTTCCACATTTAGCATGTAAATTCATAAAACTGATTTATTACCCAATGTGCTATGCACAAAGGATGATAGAAGAGGTTGTGGAGTTTCGCTTTATGCCTGCCAATTGCATATGTTTCAAAGTTTTTAAAGCCTTTTCAACAAATCCATTTTGCGAATATATGTAACCACGGCATTGGTATTACAATAGCAAACCAAAGGTAACATGATGGATGTCTATCTTAGAATATTTAATTATATTTTAGTCACCTATATTTAGTTCCTTGTTTAATGGTTATTTAGCTTTTTAGTTCATTAGCTTTTAAAATTTTTTTAGCATTTAGCTTTTTCTTTTTAGTTAATTAGCTTTGAAGCTTTATTTAGCATTTAGCTTTTTAGTAGTTCACTTTAAACGACTTGTTCTTAATTTAGAACATCGTCCTTGTAATCTCTTTATATATGCTTGTATATTGTTGAATAGATTATCCGATTATTGAATCATTCATTCAATTTATTTTTCATGGTATCAAAGTGGGTCGATGGGATTCTTTAAAGTTTGGCGAATTTTTAAATAAAAATTCATGGCTTTCTTTCTAGAATATTTTCCAGATTTTTTTTAATTGTTTTTTTATTAAAAAAAAAAAATTTGCTTTTTGAAGGCTTTTTGAGGGTTTCGAGGGTTTTTGGTTCGTGGGCGAATTTCTTTGTGCTAGGCAGCAGTTCATGTTTTTTGCGGGGTTCTAGAGATTTTCCGGCCTACAACCTAGAGGTTTTTTTTTTGCAAATTGAAAATTTTCCTAGGGTTTCTGCAATTTTCGACTAGGGTTTTGACCCTTCAGTTCAAGTCGAAATTTTATTTTGGTTGCAGACTCTTGGTGGGTTTTTTGAGACCTCAACTAGGTCGTCATCAGATTTTTTGGGTGCATCATTTTTTGTACTTGATTTTTGAGCCGTTGGATCTGCATTCTGATTTCAGATTCTTGGTGGGTTTTTCGCATAGAAACGAAAAATTGCCAGACTCGGCGAGTCCGAGTCCGAGACATGCTCGCCGGGTCTCTGGGACTCGGACTCGGACTCGGACTCACCGAGTTGGCAAGTTTGGCAAAAACTCGCCAAACTCGGCAAGTCGAGTGCCTGAAACTCGACTATTGGCTGGGTTACGTAAAATTACAAAAAAAAACATTTTAAAAAGTTTTTTTAAAATGAATGGTCTCATCTTTGTTCACTACAACCTCCGCCTGAGAATGAGAAAAATTAGAGTTACAACATGTCAGCCAATAGAAAAATAACACCCAACGCCTTTATTAAATAATAAGTGTTTTTGGCCTCACGGGGCGCTGCGGCTTAACCCCGCAAGGGGCGATGCCTGTTTAGTCATAAATGTATAGTGGTGAATAATCAAATAACACAGTATTTCCTGCACGTACCAATTATTCATGGAACAGAACAATTGCACATCACAACATAAATGCCAAATGATAATAATTAGACCAGAAAGTTATATCTTTATTCCAGTGTCCAGAATTGTCGATACATCCTCCCCCTACCGAGGTTCCAACCAAACACTATATAGACCCGACAGTTGGTCAAGTTGCCAACCGTCACCAACTCCCAACTACCCGATGGGAACCTCTCGGCAACAACATAAACATAAACACAACATAACATACTAATAACTATTATTCTTACTAACATACGTTTTTACCCCTAACATTAGCCCCCCCCAAAACGTAGTTGTCTTCCAGACAACTCAGACAAGAGAAACTGAAATGAAAAACATAGCTAAGACCGAGAAGAGGGAGGAGGCGTCCCTGTAGTGGCCGCAGTAGAAGACTATTGTCCGGCCTGAAGTTTCAGGTTCTTTTCTGCCATCAACTGTCGTTCCCGTGCTTTCTTTACCATGTGAGCAGCTTCCAGTACCTTTTTATCTTTTTGTTCTAGCTGTAAGGTGAGTTCGGCCACCTGAGCTACCAATGCCTGTGCCTCCCTCTCCTGCAAGCTGCAACGAGCCTCATAGGTAGTCATCTTCATTTCCATCTCCTTCCTCAAGCTCCGCTCCACTGTGGCCAACTCTGCCTACTTCTCACCTTCCTTTTCCAGTGTTGTTATGTACATCTGTTGGGCCTCTTTTTCCACCTGGTGTTGCCGCATCTGTAAGTACACCTCCCGGAAGGCCTTCTCCATGCTGCGGAAGGTGTTGCCTGTGCCTCCTATCACGTACATATGGGTCCAGTTCTGAATCATCTCACGCATACTATGGTCCGGCCACCCTTGCTGCTCAAAGTGGTGCGTGAAATCCTCCTTGCACCCCTCGGTCATGAAGTGACACAGCTGTGTAGCGTCTATTGAATTGCCTGCCTCCATCTGTCTCGTAAGCTGAGCCATACCGCGTGCAACATCAGAGATCCCTTGTAGCTCCTCTAGGAATCGTCCGAGTGAGCTTGTTGGGTCATTCAAATCGGGTGGTGTGATGTGGAGCCCTACAAGAGCTCCCTCCGGTACACTGCTCTGCTTGTCCTTTCCCTGTTGTTCTTGATCAACGGATCTCTCTCTGTCCAGGTCTGGGACAGTGATATCTCTATCTCTGGTCATGCCTGGCCCAATGGCCATGTTATGTGGTGCAGGGGAGGGAGGGAGATGTGGGGCGAGTGCGAACTGCCCTAGCCATCCATCCAACGAGGCGTCTATATCTTCATCTGTCAAAGTATCCAAGGCTGCCTCTAAGTTAGCTGGTACTGTACCGGTTCCTACTGCCATTGTAACAGTTCCTGCTGCCACCGTACTAGTTCCTGCTGACACCGTACCAGTTTCTGTTGCTACCGTACCGGCTTCTGTTGGCACCGTACCGGTTCCTGTTGGTACCGCACTAGTTTCTGCTGCAAGTACGGCCAAGCTGATCTGCGGCAGCGATACCCGTCACTGTGTCGACGGTTCCCCCTCTCCAATCTTCTGGAACAGTACCCCCACTAGTCGTACATCTCCCACTGGGCTGGCTACTGCAAGCGCCTCCTGAGCTACCAGGTGTGCCGAAGACAGTTTCGAGGGTGTAAATTTTACCCTTGTACTTTTCCATTGAGCCTGCAATCCTCCCTGTTGCTCCTCTTCTTCTTCCTGCTGCCATGACTCTGTTTCCTCTTCCTCCTCTACAGCTGTGTGTCCTGACAGATGGAACCCCTCATCACCACTTTCCGTTTCTTCTACCTCCTCTGAATCCTCTGTGCTGCTAACCTCTTCAATCTCCATGGACGTGTCCAATTTCCTCCTCTTCCTAGTAGGCTACGTTGTGTCGCCAAGGGTGTCCAGGTGGATATAGTAGTACATGGTGGGTTTATGTGGTTCTACCCTTCCGCGTGGTCCAAATTTCCCCCATACTTCTGGTGGAACCTACAGGCGTACAGCACCTAGGAATAAGCTGATAGCATGACAGAACATGTAGAACATTTTGTGTTCTAGTCTCAGGAAGTCATGGATGCATTCTGCCAGGAGTTGCCCCCAATTGTACACCTTCCCGCATCTGATCCCGTTCATTAATCCTATCATCCATATAGCTAAGTCAGAGGCACGGATGGCTCCTGTCAGGCGGCTTTTGACTATGTTGATTAACATCCTCCATTCCCCAGGTGCGATAAAGGCACGCTTCATTCCTTTGTTGTCGGCCCAGGCGCTTTTCCACTGCTCCTCCATGAGGTCGTCTCTGCACACCAAATCCATCAACCACTTCTTCTTTTCTCTGGTGAGTTTTTTGGTTGGCTTAGCAGCAGATGCTCCTTTCTCCAGTATGCCAAATACCCGCCTGAAATCCTCAGGTTTGAACGAAACTCGCACTGTGTGCCCTTGGAGCTGGATGACTGTAGCTCGTTCTTGCGGATTATAGCCCGATAGCATGGTTCACAGGACTGGCTCGAACTCTTTAATGTTGAATGTGGGCATTTGCACAGCGTGGTCAACCTGTGCCCTCCTGAGAGATTCCTTCGTCACATGGTCTGGAGGGTTTTCCTCCCACCAGGTACAGCATTCACTGCCAGTCATACTCTCAAATGCTACATTTGCTGCCGCGAGTCCCTCTAAGTCCTTTGTTGCCTTCGGTCTGCTCTTGATTTTCTTGCTGCTAGCGGCTCCGTGGCAGTCATGGCTACACTGCAACTGCCTTTTTCTGTTCTTCTTCCCATACCCCTTCCTGGGTCGTTATTATAACTGTCTGACAGATTGTCTTGCCAGTTTGTACGACCCATTGTATCACTCCCAGTTTCCTTGTTGTACGGATTCTTTCTCGTGTCCTGCCAGACAGGCCCTTTGCCTTTTATACCTGCGTGTTGCCTGTACCCGCCGTACGGATATATCTGTCTACCTTCCTGGTATCATACGTCGTACAGATATCTCTGTCTGCCTATCTGATACCATACACTGTACAGATCTTGCCTTGTGTAAATTCCTCTGCACGTGCCCATACGTGTTCGTACGATAACACTCGTCCATACGGTAATGCTTCTGTTGGTGCACAAGCTCATACGGAAATGTCGTACGCCGTACGACTTCCTCCGGCCTTGTTCCGTACAGTAATGTCGTACGTTGTACGCCGACTTCCTTCCCGCCTTGTTCCGTACGCCGATCTCCTCCCTCTCGAATCAGCACGTGACCCGTACGGAACTTGCCTTCTCTAATCCATACGTCGTACTGTGGGGTTTGTTGTCAATCCATACGTCGTACAATGGCGTTTGTTGCCAGTCCGTACTCCGTACGATGTGATTCCCAGGCAACTCGTACGATATCCTTTGTTGATGTCTTCCTGCAATCCGTACGTTGTACAGTAAGACTCCCTGGCACTCGTGTTCTCTTGTTTGTACAATTCGTACATCGTACGGAATTATCCACTCATGTGCGTCTGTACAATTGTTATGTACTATATATTGCATCCGTACAGTATGCAACTGGTCTGTAAGGTATGTGACTTCCTTCCCTTCGCTCAGTTTTGTCCAGCTGCCATGTTCATCTTCATGTGCCGTGTCTAATGAGGTCTCGTGGGGGTTTTTATAAGCCTTTTCTTTTGCCACGGTTAGGGTTAGGTAAAAATGCTTTATTAACTTAACATAAAATAATTGTTTCCTCAGCAGTCTTACTTTTTCTCTACTGTTTTTACTTGTACTTGCCTGATATTTTAATTTTTTAATACCTGCCAATTTGGACGGACTTGCTTTTTTCCAGTATTTCTCCTCCTCGCCCTTTAAGACCCCTTGTTTTTTCGGTCGTTTTACTTCTTTTATCTGGCACGGCTTTTTCAATATTAGCTTCCTTGCCTTTAATTTACCCAGGTACCCTTTGGCTTGATTGTGCCCTCTAGTTGGCCTTCTATAAGCCACTGGCTAGTTTATTGTGTTTGTTTTTGCGGCCAAAGAGCTTCCCTGTCTCCTTTGTTTCCTTCTTGCTGGCCCCCTACTTTGCTTTTTTCTTCATTTCTTCCCTGGTTCCTTGCTCCGCGCCTTATCTTCCCTCCATTTCTTGCTTGGTTCCTGTTTGGAGTCTTAATCCCCACTGTTCCTTCTTTTTACCCCTGAGCTATTGTTGGGCGTCCTCATTCTTATTTCTGAGTCGTGTAACCACGTACACACGTGTTAGTCTTCTGTAGCATTCTTGCACACAACATGTCCCTACGTATTCCAGGTCCCATTTCTTGTCCACCAGTGGGGCGGGTTCCACACCCTTGTAGCAGTCGTCAATATACCGATGCCCGTATTGGTGGTACCATTTTACTCTCTCTCCGTCAATCTTCGGTGGCCCAGCCGGGTTGGGGATCACCCGGTACAATGAGTTAGGTCCGACCTCTACCTCGCCTGCTTCGGAAGCGATGACGAATAGGTCCTTTGTCTTCAGTACCATTTTTAAGCATGGGCCTAGGGTTGCCCCATATTCTTCCAGGTTGAACTTTTCCTCCAAGTCCACCAGCTCCACCTCTTTAATTATGTTCTCAGCTTTCCTCCAGGCTTCTGCTTCTTCATCAATGTCATATGCAACGTATCCCTCTCGAGCTCCTTCGTATGGGGCCCATTTTTTCCAATATCCTGAAACTCGTACCCACATAGCTGGGTCTCCGAAATACACATTCGTGAGATGTTTGTGGATCCTGGGAACCGCCACACCTTCCACCCTTTTTGGTACAAGTCGTTCTTCCATGGTCGCCAAGGGCTTCGCCCAGTCATCATCCCTCTGATAAGGTTCTCCTTTTACCACCGGGTCTTCTTCGACCTCCTTGCTTTGACCAATGGTCCAATGCCCTCTCGTGGTGTATCCTAGCATGTTGATCCCAATCACGGGTTTATTTCTTTCCCTATAGATTTTTAACTTGGAACCGTTCACCGGGTCCCTGATAGGATTGTTATCCAAAGTCGCCAACTGTACTGCTCCGTTCCTACCAACCTCTCTGATTTTATAGGGTCTGAGCCAACGAACCTTGAACTTCCCTAGTCGAAGTTCGTTCCGACCGTTATACTTCAAAACTAACTGTCCCGACCGGAAGTTGGCCTTCCGCAAATGCTGGTCGTGCCAATGCTTCTGTCGGCGTTGTGCCACCTCAGTTGCCCATTGTGCCATCAACCTTCGTTCATCCAACTTTATCAAATCATCAAGCCTTGCATTCACGCTTTCTGTGTCCCCAAGTCGATTTTCCACCACCACCCGAAGGCTCGGCACGATGTACTCAGCTGGTACCACTGCCTCCTGCCTGTACATGAGCTGAAACGGTGTATGCCCGGTAGTGACTTTGTATGTTGTACGGTAGGCCCATAGCACAACTAGTAGTCTTTCCTCCCAGTCCTCTTGTTCCACTCCACATGACTTGTAAATTATTGATACCAACACTTTGTTGGTTGCTTCTGCCTGTCCATTAGCGCGGGGATAGTACAGGTTGGATAGGTTATGGAATATTTTAAATTCCACGGTCATGGTACGGATTACATAATTGACGAAGTGCACTCCTTTGTCACTAGTGATTCGAAGTGGTATCCCATACCTGGTGACAATCTGTTCGTACAAGAACCGTGTCGTACTCAAAGTTGTGTTATCGGCCAAGGCCCTAGCTTCTCCCCACTTAGTGAGGTATTCTGTGGCTACCACAATGTACTTGCACCAGTGTAGGTTACTTGGCTTCAGAGGTCCCACAAAGTCCAAACCCCATCATTCGAATAGTTCCTGCGGCTGCGAAGGGAAGAGAGGCATGAAGTCCCTTTTAAGAGGTTTTCCCGCTCGTTGGCAAGTGTCGCATCCGATCACCCATTCTCGGCCGTCAGTGTGTAGAGTTGGCCACCATAGACCTGCCAGAAGCACCTTGCTAGCGGTTACATCTGGTCCCATATGTCTGCCTGCCAATCCGTCATGTGCCTCCTTTAGTACACTACGAATTTCCTCCTCCATGACACACCTCAAGATTTGGTCAGGACCCATTTTATATAAAAGCCCATTAATTAGTTGGAAGGTTTTACTCTTCAGTGCCAACTTCCTCCATTCTCCTGAAGGCATCTCACTTGGAAATGTGGAAGTAGATAGGTACTGGCCTATCTTTTCATACCAAGTTGGTAGTATTGCAATTTGGAACAAGTGTGCGTCTGGAAAGTCTTCGTTTACTCCCTCGGCCGGTTCCCTTGATCTGATCCTTGATAGTTGGTCAGCTATTACATGGGACTTCCCTGGCCGTACGACAATGGTGAAGGTGAATTCCTATAACAGTAGTAGCCACCGACTTACTCTCCCTTGGATGATTGGTTTATTCACTAGTTACATTAGTGCTTGGTGGTCCACATAAAATGTGAACGGCATAGCCAACAAGTAGTGCCGGAACTTCTGTACTGTGTACACCATCCCCAGTGCTTCTCGCTCCGTTGTGCTATAGTTTCGTTCGGCCTTTGATAGAAGTCGGCTTGCAAAGAAGACAGAATGGTCTAGTCCTTGCACCCCTACCTAGGCGAGGGTAGCACCAATTACAAAGTTGGAGGTGTCGACGTGTACGTGAAATTCCTTGTTCCAATCTGGGTACACCAATATCAGTGCACTCACCAACCGGTCCTTCAATTCTTTGAAGGCTTCTTCTTGCTCTGTATCCCACACAAACAACTCTCCCTTGTCAGCTTATCTAAGGGACAGGACACCTGCGCAAAGCCTTTGATGAATCTCCGGTAGTAGCCGACATGGCCGAGGAATGATTTCACCCCTATTACGTTCGTTGGTCTCTCCATGTTGACAATTACTCCTTTCTTGTCTAGGTCTATCTTCAATCCTTCCTTATAGACGATGTGGCCCAGGAGTTTCCCTTCTGGTACCATAAACCTGCACTTCTTTGGATTCAGGGCTAACCTAGCCTTCCGACATCTTTCCATGCATTCCCCCAAAGCCTTCAAATTCCCTATTGACATCTTTTCAAAAATGTGCAGAATTAATCGCTGGAAGGTCGTGGGCGCATTGCATATAGCCCAAAGGGCATGCAATTATAGGCATACACTCCTTCCTCCACCACAAATGTGGTCTTCAGCTTATCTTCTTCCGCAATACTTATCTGATTGTACCCGGAGAATCCATCCAGAAATGTGTATATTTCGTGCCCGGCGACTTCTTCCAAGATACTGTTAGTGAATGGGATCGGAAATGGGTCCTTGATGGTTACTGCATTTAGGTACCTGAAATCCACACATATCCTTATCTGATTAGCCTCTTTTTTAAGGGAGGTGACTATTGGAGAAACCCAGTCACTTGTTTCCACTTTGAATATAATCCCCGCTTCTAACATTTTATTGATCTCCTCATTTACTTTGGCTGCATAGTTTTTGTTCATCCTGTATGGCCTCCTTCGTACCGGTCGGGCTCTTGGTACGAGGGTTATGCGATGCACGCATAGCTCCGGCAGTACCCCCTTCAAGTCCTTGTAGGTCCAAGCAAAGACATCTTTATATTCCAGAAATATCTTGAAGGCTGCTGCCTTCAGCACGGGGTTCCAGTCATCTCCTACCAGTATCACCTGTGGTTCTGCCTCATTGCCCAGATTAAGCTTCTTCACACCCCGTTCCTCGTACTTGATGGGTTTATCCCGTTCAAACTGGTGGGTTGGTGTGTCGTCCATTCTTGCCATTCCCTCTTGGTATCTCCCGTACTCCAGGGGAAAGGATTGTTCTTCCGTCCCCCCGCTTGATTCTCCTATCTCACATATTTGCAGCATGTGACACTCCGGGTGGAAGACCTCATAGTCCTCCATTTGCCAATGAAAAAGTCCCGCCAGTGAACTAGTTCCATCCTCGAAACACCCGTCCAATTCCAACACTCATTCCTCGTTGGGCTCTTTCCCTCCTCTGTCCTCTTCAGAACCCCACTCCCACCAGTTTGAATCTTCTGAGTCGGAGTCCAATGACACGAGCTCTTCGCTGACGGACCGGTTCCTTAGATCAATTACATACTTATGGTCGTCATTCTCGATTGAGAGCATATTCCTTTTCTAGTTGTGGTTAGCTTTGGCCATGATCAGCCACCCCCTTCCCAGAAGAGCATCGTACGCTTTCCTTTCCAGTGGAATGACTACAAAATACAGAAGGAATTGTTGCGTCCCAATTACCACCTTTTGTACCATGAGGGTACCAAGGGGTTTGATGTCGTGTTGATCCGCACCGACAAGGCGGAAGGTCGGTGGCCAGAGTGTCGGCTTGCCGAGGCTTCGCCAAGTTTCCTCTGGCAGTACGTTGACTCCGGACCCACCATCAACAATGGTGTTTGTAAGCTTTTGTCCCAATATATCCATCTCTACCACTACGGGTTTTCGTTCGACGCCCACCGCGAGTAGCATAGGGTTCATGGCATTCGTACCAGATCCCTTCACCGGGTCCATACCAGATTTTGCCATCGTTTGGTGTTCCTGACCGATGGTAGTGTCCCCGATTACATTTGTTAGAGCCATCCTTAACTGTGGTATGGTCTGTAGAAGGTCAGACACCCGTACAGGTATTGTGGTTTCAAACATCTGCTTGATGATAGTTTTCTCTGGTTCCAACCGGACTGGTGTATCGACAACCAAGTGCGAGGCCCTCCACTCTCCAGCCATCGCCCGCTCGATATCCGCCCTTGCCTCCTGGAGCCTTTCTTTTTTTGTGCGAGGGTCAGGGTACATGGCTTTCTTGTTTTGCAACCTTGTGATTGCCAATACATCTTCTCTTGATCCCTCCACATCGAGCATGTTCACCCCTTTTTGCTTTGGACAATCTATGTCCTCGTGATTTCCTGCACCACACCATCTGCACAGCAAACTTCCTGCATCACCTCCGCTTTGGCATTCTCGAGCAAAGTGACCCCATTCGTTGCACTTCCTGCACTGAATCATGGCTCGCCCCTTCCCGTCGTATTGAATTCTGCTCCTTGGTGTGTTATTATTGGATTTCGTGTTCCCCCACCGATTGTTTTTGTACCCTCCAGGTGAGGCGTCAGAGTTTGCTGTTGGCTTTGGCGGTGTCGTCGGCAGTGTGGCTTGGTCGGGTTGGGCATAGAGCACTTGTGTGCTCCTTGCTTTCAAGTTGTACGGGCATTCCTTAGTGGAATGTCCCATTACTTGGCAGATGTCACAGAAAACTTTACGGGGACAACTTCCTTTAGTGTGACCTTCAGCGTTGCAGTCAGTACACCATAGTTCTTTTCCTTCCCTACCACTTTCTTTGTCACCTTTTAACTCGTTCACCATCCTCATCATATCCTTCTGAAGCGCTTGCACGGTTTTGGATCCCCCATCGCTGTCTTCGTCCGTGTTGTCACCATCGCTGGTCCGTCGCTTCCTTCGGGATGTCTTGTTTCACTTTCAATATCCATGGCGTGGTTGTATGCTTCATCGTACGATGGCAGAGGGACCACTTTCATCGTCCTTCTCAGGGATTGTACTAATCCTTCCACGAACCACCGCTTCTTGAGGCCATCTGCCAGCTGGTTCTCCATTTTGTTAAGTAGTTCCCTCAGCCTTCTGTTATATGCGCACACTCTTTCGTTTTTTCCTTGTTTGGTGTTGTAAATTTCTGCCACAATTTCGTTGTCATCCCGTAGGAGTTTGAATTCTTCCTCGAAAGCCTTCAGATTGCTCCAGGACGTTTTATGCTGGGCATTGAGGTCTGTGTACTAGTCAATAGCTATTCCTCGCAGAGTGGCCGGAAATGCCTTCACCCAATAGTCCCAGTCATCCTGGCCATTTGCTTCCCAGATGGTGACGCATGTCTTGCAATGTCGTACGAGTCCTCTGACCCGTCGCCCATGAATTCTGGGAGTTTCTGCTTCTCCGAGGTGTGTGCCATCATTCTTTTCTGTGCGGTTTTATGCAGTGCCTGGAAATGGCTATATGTCAAGAAGGTACTATGTGTCCAGGGGGTGCCGTACGCTCCTGGTCTAGTCGGGCCCTTGCCAACCGCGCTTTGGTCACCTTCGCTTCTATAGTCCCTCCTTCCCAAGGTTTCCGAATCTGATCTTCCTATTTTGATGCCCCCCGACAAGGACAAATTTTTAATGCCAGACAACGTTGCTTCAAAAATAGTGGCGATTTCCTCGTGTAGGTCTCATACCGCCTCCTCTCCTTGTTTGGAAAATTCCGATTGGGTGCTTTGTGATTCGGCTCTGGAGTCTTCTTCACTTGACGTCGAGTGTGGGGCCTGGTCGGCGAGATCTTCCTCCGCTACGTCTGGAAGTGGCAGGTTCCTGGCGACCTCGGCCAACTCCTTCCACGTACACTATTTTTGCCTCTCCCGACTACGACTCCGACTCACACTCCGACTTTTGTTGTGTTTCTCCGGACTCCTCGAGTCGGCAACCTCTCTTAGTCGCCATCTCCTGTCGGCCTGTTCTTTATGCGAAGAGATCTCCGTACAGTTCCCTCGTTTACTCCTTCAGTAGCAGTGGTACGACTGTTTTTGTTCAGCCATAGGGGCATCGAGTGCCAGAGGTACGACACCGACTAGCCTCCCTCTCCTCTTCCTCCCTGCGACTCCGTTCCTCGTACCGTCTGAGAACTTGTTGCCGTCGGAGTTCCTTTGTCGTTTCCTCCCTTTGGTCTTGGAGTGCAATCAAATTCCTGGCGAGTAACCTTGGAATGCTCCCAAGTAGGTCAAAGACGGGGGTGCTGACGGTGAGTTCAACACGTACCGTGCCTTCCAAGACGGCTCTCTCCTGAGCCTCTCGCTGCATGTACTCCATGACCGACACATCCCAAAACTCCACCAAGTCTGTCATCAACCGATCCTCTCATTCCTCTTCCGCGGTACTCTCTTCGCGCGTGTTGCTGTCCACGACAATTAATTGTTGATTAAACAGTCGGCCCATTAATTGCTTCCGCCTACCACCATAGTTATCTCTAGGTTCGTTCAGGCAACGGTGCCAAAATGTTTAGTCATAAATGTATAGTGGTGAATAATCAGATAACACAGTATTTCCTGCACGTACCAAGTATTCATGGAACAGAACAATTGCACATCACAACATAAATGCCAAATGATAATAATTAGACCAGAAAGTTATATCTTTATTCCAATGTCCAGAATTGTCCATACATCCTCCCCCTAACGAGGTTCCAACCAAACACTATATAGACCCGACGGTTGGTCAAGTTGCCAACCGTCACCAACTCCCAACTACCCGACGAGAACCTCTCGGCAACAACATAAACATAAACACAACATACTTATAACTATTATTCTTACTAACATACATTTTTACCCCTAACAATGCCCCTTGACCCCACCTTGGGAGCGCTGGCCCCAAACCCCCGTCGAAAAATATGGGGGGAAACTGCGTCGATAGAAGTAGGGAAAATTTAACCTCTGAGTCTGACACTGATTGGATCAACCAGGTAGATATAGAGCCTAAGACTGTAGCCATGGCAGAGGAGGAGCGAAGAGCACGAGCACGGATAGGAGATTCAAAGGCAGATAGTGACACGGATGTTCCTGATGTTGGTGAGCATGGCATGGTGTCACGGGGAGCGGCTATGGCTGTCGAATCATCCAAGACCTACATTAGATGCCTTCGCAGGGGGCCGGGACCGGAGGGTGTAGTCGTGCTGGCTCCTCTGAGCCATAGGCTTGTAGTTGTATTTATCTTTGGTATTTGTATGAAACATTTGATTATGAAACATTTGATGACATGGGTTTTTTATTCCATGAGTTTTGTAATATTGTATACATTTGACAATATTTATATATCTATGTTTGTTATTTCCTTTAGCTACAATTTGCGTTTATGCTTATGTGATTGATGTATACTTGTGTATGTAATCAAATGAGCTGAGTTTGATGATGTTATTGTGTCTTTAAGGTGTATTCAATAAAGGGTGCCTGAAACAAGTTTTAAATCTTTAAAAATCTCTAAATTTCTTGAGTTTTTCACTTTCCCGAGTCCAGTCGAGTCTGACTCCAAGTCCCGAATCCGAGTCTGAGACCCTTTTCTTTGGTTTTTTGAGAGCTTTTCTGGGTTGGTCTCATATTTTTCTAGGTGTTTCATTTTCCATGCCTCAAATTTTGTGTGAGCGAATTTGCCTTGGAATTTAAAAACAGTCAGCAGTTTTTGCTAATTATGTGGACGTCTGGAATTTTGGTGTCTTCTGGGCGCCATTTATGTTGTACATCTGACCTAGGGTTTCTGCCCCTATTTTACTTACGTATTTTTTTTGGGAAAAAAATCGTCAATATTTTTCTAGTTTTTTTCCAAAAAAAAGAGGTATTTTTTTTATTTTCTACAAATTATTATTATTTTCTGATTATTTTCAGGAAAATTTTCAGATTTCAAACTTTTAAGTTTGCAGAAAATTTTAATTTCTGGATTTCTTCCAAACCTCGAAATTTGCACCTTGGAAATCGTGCCAGAATTCTCCTCCAAAGGTTTCAGTTTTTTCAACAGCTGCTTCTATTCTGATTTTTTTTTTTAAATCAAATTCTTTTGTCTCTTGCTTTCACTCACTTGACCTCGATCAACCTCGGTTTCCGTGATGGCATCTTTGACTAGCATCATGTTGGAACACAGACAGAAGTTCAACAGCTGCCACAACACCTGGAAACAGTGCATGTTCACGATATCTAAATATCGTTGCCTTGATCAGATTGATTTAGGCCAGACCTCATCCTACAGGTCCCAGGGTTTTCACATTTTTTTTCCTCAAAAATTGTTCGCAGGGTTTAGAATTTTTTCCTTAGAAAATTATTTTCTGTCATCTGCAAAGCTTGTGTGGGTTTTCTAATCGTGGGAGGGTTTTGCTTGATTTTTTTTCTCAAAAATCAGGGTTTTACCACGTGATGTCTGCAATTTTACCATGCGATGTTGTCTGGTGTTTTCCTGCATGATGTCTGATGTTTGGTGTCTTACCACGTGGTGTTTTGGGTATTGCCATGCGAGGGTTTTGTTTGATTTTTTCCACAAAAATCGTTTCAAGGGTTTTTACCATTTTTTCCCACAAAAATGATGATTTGTATCTTCAGTTTTGGAGGGTTTGCCAATTTTTCTTCAAAATCATGGTTTCTAGTTTCAGTTTGGTTACCCAACATCACGTTGGATGGATTCTGGTATTCTTGGTCATTAACACTTTTTCAGATCCAAGGAGGGTCTCCACCACAGCAGAGTGCTCTTTTCATTTGTGATCAAAAGACCTACAGTGTCTTTTGTAGGGTAGTTAGTAGATAGAATGAACATTAAGGGAGGTTATTACAATATTTAATTATATTTTAGTCACCTATATTTAGTTCCTTGTTTAATGCTCATTTAGCTTTTTAGTTAATTAGCTTTTAAGCTTTATTTAGCATTTAGCTTTTTCTTTTTAGTTAATTAGCTTTTAAGCTTTATTTAGCATTTAGCTTTTTAGTAGTTCACTTTAAACGACTTGTTCTTAATTTAGAACATCATCCTTGTAATCTCTTTATATATGCTTGTATATTGTTGAATAGATTATCCGATTATTGAATCATTCATTCAATTTATTTTTCAGTCTATACTGTATTCCAAAACTCTCATTCATACTCATGAGGTGACATTTCTTTGAGGGATTTGGTTAAACTAATGGCGTGCTTTGTTATGATCCCACAACTTGCATATGTGTCTAAAAGGAGCAATTGAAAATATATCATCTGACAAAATTCTACTATTTATTCTTTGATGGATGCATATACCATCACAAAGTTTCCATTTTCATGAGTTGGATTTACACTTTGCAACTTGCATTTTCTTGATAGTTTCTAAAACCTTTCAGATACGTTCACCATGTCCATGTATCACAGTAATCATCACTTTGCATGGGACAACATCTCTTTGAGGAGTTTTGTCCTGCGCTTCCACAATTACATCCATACCTTGTAAAACATTTTGCTTGCCTTGTCCATGTATCACATATTACATTTGCAAGGAGTTATTAAATCATTTTAAACAAATCCATTATACACAACCCCTATACACTAGCCGTTTTTTCTCTAAATGTTCAAAGCTTTATCGACAAATCTACATCGTGGACGTGCTATAATCATAAAACCACATTTCTTTGAGGCATTTTGTCAAACAATTTACTGCATTGGTCTGTGCATCCACATTTTAAATGTAATTCAAACAAAGAACTGGTTGGAGGATTTTGTTTTACCTTACGGATTGCATCTACTTGGTAGTTTTGAAAGTAGTTATAAGCCCAAAGAGGCTAATAGGGTTTTCAAAAACACGCAAATGAGCTCAAGAGATTAACTAGTTAATGATTAATCATTTGGAGTTTTTTGCACGAAATGGAAGCAACAATTAATCATTAACTTGTCAAAGGTTAATCAATTCAAACTTTTGCGCAAAACAAGAGAGTGGATTAACCATTAACTTTGGAAGAGGTTAAAGATTGGAAGCTTTTTGCGCAAAATGACAAAGTGGATTAACCTCTTGAGTATTTTCAAGGGAATAATTAACATTCAAAAATTTCTCTCTTAGTTATCAATAATAAATTAAATAATCAAATATATTGAAGTTGTTTTATTAAACAGTTTAATATTTTCCCATTTAAAACCTAGAGAGCCTAGTTTGGAAAAACGTGTATAACTTCTGACTGAGTTTGAATTTGGTCGTGAAATTTTAACTGGGCATCAAAGATGACTAAATGAGCATAACCCAAAGATTTCTCTTCATGACGAAATCCAGGATGCAAAATTTTAATGTTTTCTGAACACAAGATGTAAAAATTGGAAGATTTAAATTTCTTAAACCACCATGTTTGGAAGAAAACTGCACATGTGGCTCAAAATGGTGCTTAGGACATGTTCATGAAGTGATTTCCCTCAAGGCCTTGTGCTTTTCAAGATTCATCCATTTTCGTGCTTGGATTGACACATTACAAGCTCAATCGCGATAGGGTTTGAAAATGATGACCTCGGGCTGAAATGATATATGTACACATCTTAAAAACTCTTAGAAACTCACATCATGACTTTATATGACATTAGCCTCAATGCAAAGTTCAAATTTTGGATGTTCAAAACTAGGGCAACAGTGTCCTAGCTCTTTACAATAGTAGCATTTCTGCTTGGATCTCTGCATTGACTTATTGCCCTTTGTAGATTCCCCTAATGTACTAGTTGCTTTATTTTGTTTCTATTTGATCTTGATTAATGCACTGAATGCACTCTCTATGATGTTTAAAGTTGAAGTTGTTACTCCTGATTATTCTTGGCTTCATTCCATGTAAAAGAAAAAATGACATCTTATCAAAATCAAGTAATTGATTCTCCACAATTAGATGCAAGGACTCAATAAAGGAATCAAATGATAGTGGCAAATTATACATTATCGATGCAACCAAATTCTGATCATTCGTTGATTTCCAATGGCTACCAATTGATCATTGATATACTTCCCACGCAAAATATAATTAGAAATAGATCCTCGTCATGCAACTTAGTGGAAAACAAAAGATTTTTAAGATGCAAAGCTCTCCTAGCTTAAGATGCTTGATATTTAGTTTTGAGACTTTACCACAATAGTAAACTTAAGATGCTTGATATTTAGTTTTGAGCCTTTACCACAATGCTTGATATTGAGAGTCATGTGCAAGAGAAAGATGCCTCACTTACCATTAATTAAGGTTTGGAGAACGCTGAAATGTTCAGATTAGTAATTGTTAATGAGCTTTTTGATCAATATGATGATGCCATTTCAGTCTGTGAGCAGGGTGCTTCAACTCATGAAACAAACAGGTTTTATTTGCAGGAAAGTTATGTTGGGGAGTATACATTTGTGCAAAATGTTGGATTTAAACTTGCTGCAATTTTCAGACCAGCAACTGAAGATAAGCAAATTGACCATTTTCTAGATTATAATCCAAGCCATAAAGCTAATCATGAGAGCATAGGATTGATGCTTTGTACTTTGCCATTACAAAGTCATTTTCATCAAACGATAAACCATAACAACAGTGAAAGAATCCATGCATGTCTATGCATAAGAGTATGGAATCTGGGAGCTCTATTAAAATGTTGGGGATCACGAATATAAGGCTGTCTACCATACACGAATCGCAGTTTGCAAGTTAAGACAACAGCAAATCTCTCATCTTGTCATGGCAATGAGTTCACTTTCAGTCAGCCTTGCATGATATGTGATGTTGCTTTTGGTATAACTGAAATCACTAGAATAATAGCTCCACAAATACCTTGTAGCTGCACGATTGTGTAAAATTCTTTCCAGTTGATTGTCAAGAATTTTCAGGGGTTGGTTCATTTCAGCAGTCCATTGTTTGTTAAGAAGGTAACTATACTTGAAGTTTGTACAAAATTCAAGTTTGGTTACATTATTATTGTAATTGCTTGTGAGCGAATGATTTTTGTCGTGTTTCGAATCCTTGGAGCTGTCATTAATGATGTTCATATCAAAAAAATTATAACCTCCATAAACTCCATCATGTCACTAATTTTGAATGAATATGAAGTTTTCACATGGGATATTATGACGCATGAAGACTTCATTGTCTTGAAGACACCACCACTAAATGACACCTGGAATGAAATCATGATATGCAATAAGATGGATTTAGCTAATTCTTGTGGAGCATTTGTGCAAAGGTTCACCGGCTGGATATTTTGGAGATTTATTATGATGAATGGGATCAATATAGCATGATGGATGACTTTGTGGATTCACAAAGGGAGAGTAGGTCGATGGACATCAGCATGGTGGAGCCACTTTAGGAGTATCTATTCCCAAGATCATATGCATGGGTTGTTGTGGATTAAAAATGATTAGAGAGGCATGCCATAGGAGATCGTGGATCAAAAAGGTGAAAGGAATGTTGTTGTTTCCTTTCTTTGCAGTCAGCTTATGAGTCCATTTGTGTTCATACAAGTGGACAGGAGAGATTTTGAGCAAAATTTGGTACACTGCTGAGATGGTGACAATTGGGAAGACATTTTCAGCCGATGGAGTGATCAAAAATCTCATTCTGGCCAAGGATTTTCAGTATTGCTGTGATTATTCTTCTTTCTGGGTGTTGAATTTTGAAAAATGTAATGTCCCCTTTATTTAGACCTTATAATTTAATTAAATAGTTAAAATTAAAGTTGTGAAAAATAAATAAATTAAATGACAACTTATTATAATAATTTAATAAGGTCATTAAAGTGACTTTAATGTAGAGTTGCGTGACTCGCGGCGAGTCACGCAAGTCACGCGAGTCAGCGGGCCGGGTGACCCCTGCCGGGTCACGGTGACCCTGACCCGGGCTCGGACGAGTCAGAGGGCGTGACTCGCCTGACTCGCCTGACTCGCCAAGTCAAGCGAGTCATTCCTTGACTCGCCGAGTCTGAGGGTCGTGACCCGGCTGGAGTCACTTAATAAAGTGCAGTAAAAAAAAAAAAAAAAACATAACATTTTTTAATGACTTTTTTCGCCATTTCCCTTTCTTATAACACCCGATGCCTTCAGAAAATAATAAAAGCATTTTTGGCCTCGCGGGGCGCTGCCCCTCGACCCCGCCCTGTATCGCAACAGGGAACACGCAAGGGGCACTACCCCTTGACCTCGCAAGGGGCGATGCCCCTTGACCCCAAGTTGGGGGCGCTGCCCCCAAACCCCCGTTGAAAAATATAGGGGGAAACCACGCCAATAGAAGTAGGGAAAATCTAACCTCTGACTCTGATTAGGCTCCATATAACAACACAACTTAGAAATCTTGGTAATTGGTATTTAGATTTAGTATTTCAAATTTCCTATAGTCTCATTTGAAAATGTAATTCTTATACTATAATACTGTCATACATCTTTTCAAAACTAGTTTTTCAAGTACTATATGTATATGTATAACTATATCAGCACCACCACCCCGCCACCCCCCCCGTCGCCGTCCCCCTGCCGTCCCCAAACTTAGGCCCTTGGTCCCCCCGTCCTAGAAACACGTCCCCTCGTCCCCAACACCTATGGCTACTCAGACTGGCACATCACAGGCAGAGACTATGGCTACTCAGTCATCCAGGACCTACCTTAGACGCCTTTCTAGGAGGCAAATAGACAAGGCTGAGCCTGAGCCTGAGCCATAGACTTGTTTTTGTTTACACTTTACAGTTACATATATGTTTGGGAACATTTGAAGTCATGGATTTTATATACATTGGACAACATTTATAACTCTATATATCTATGTTTTCTAATTCCTTCAGCTACAATTTACATTTCTACGCATGTGATGGATGTATGTTTATGTATGTGATCAAATTAGCTTCTATTTGATGATGTTATAGTGTCTTTAAGCTTAATTCAATAATGGGTGTATGAAACAAGTTTTAAATCGTTAAAAATCTCTAAATTTCAAGGGTTTTCTTATTTTGCTGAGTCGTTGCCGAGTCATTGCCGAGTCCGAGCCAAGTCACGAGTCGAGTCAGCCTTGCCGAGTCAGAGCCGAGTCCGAGTTTGGGAACTTTGCTTTAATGTCAATGAAAAACTAAACGAGTCACTTTATTACTTCCCACTTGCAAAACTAAATATTAAAATTGATGGAAATTTGGAAGGGTTTCCGGAAGCTTCTTGAGAAGTTTATAAAAAGGCAGTTTTGGGTTCAGTTGCAGCATGCTTGGTTTATTATTTTATTGGAATAGCTCTGAGAGCTTCTGGCTTTTCAGCAAGCCCTAGGATGGAAACCCTTGGGTTTGGGAATTGGACAAAAACCCAATTCTATTTCAGAGGTGGATTCATTCCAGGATTCATAGCTGCACTTCAAAGTTCAGAATGATGGAGGTTTCAGCTGGAGATCTCAGAAGGGTTTTTACAGATAAGAATATCAAATTTCTGAAGTCTCTTGCAGAGACAAATTTGCAGAATAGGGGATTGATTGGCATTTTTATTCTTAATGCCAAAAGACTATAATGTGGATGAA
Source organism: Cryptomeria japonica (assembly GCF_030272615.1). Lineage (NCBI taxonomy): Eukaryota > Viridiplantae > Streptophyta > Pinopsida > Cupressales > Cupressaceae > Cryptomeria > Cryptomeria japonica. The sequence goes on along the minus strand of NC_081409.1, from coordinate 31,783,213 downwards.
CATTTTAATTTGCTGAATGGTTTGATATTTTGTTCCTGGCATAAGGGCATCAAAGACAAATTAACGATTTATAAACTTTAGCTGAGCAAATTAAATATTGTTGTGTTGCCGTAATGATAACTTGGAGTTAACCATTTCATACTAAGGAAGATATTATATGGATCACTGGGTTTATTACCTTGTTAAGTGCTAAAGAAGAAAAGGGAAAGTTTGCAACCCGTGGTAAATATTTTAGAAAATATTATAAGGGGTTGGAATATTTCTCCTAGCCACATATTTGTGGGTGTAACTATGGAAAAAATTTCAAATAAATAAATTTCTTACAATGTTGTTGGTGGTTCATATTGGGTCTTTGTGAAGCTGCATTTTCAGGGTGTCACAGGCTTTTGGGAGTCTACTCATAAAGACGTGGGCTTCACCATTTCATGGCATGAGATTTCTGTGGTCTAGCCATTGTACCTTCCTTACTGGTGTAAGTTTTCATTTTCAGATTTCTGGGCATCAATTATCATCTATTATTTAGTTTGTGAGTTGTACAGCATTTTAATGGCATGAGGCTTACATCTTCCTTGGCATTAGCACTTGGAGATTGGAGTTAAACTTCCTCTGGTGCTGGATTCTACAAATTGCAAATTACTTGCCTTGCATGAGTTACCTTTGGCATGCATAATAGCTTTGTTGGGCGCATATACCAGGTTGCTATCCTTGTATGAGCTTTTCCCTGGGCACATGAGGCACTCAAAGTCTGGAGTAATCTTCAGTTTAATAGCAGAACTAATATTATTCAGGTACACCATGCTGAAGAGGATTGTTGCAGCTTAGGCAGAAATTGTGAGACTCTTTTTGGTGGAGATTTGAGTGATTGTTGAGCTCTTCTTAGTGTGGTTTTCTTGTGGAAATTGGGCGACTCACCAGATCATTGCTTACAGCGTGGAATGATTGGACTAAATTTTGAAAGGGGATTCCATGCATTTGAGAGATTGATTCAATTGTGGAGATTTCAAAGTCTGCTAGATCTCTTCTGAAACTGGACACAGAGTTAAGTTAGTCATTGAAAGGTATTGGCAGGTTGAGAAATTCTTTGTATTCCAGTTGTTGCTGTGTATTCTGGAGAGTTGCTATAATATTCCCAGATTGCTGCTTTAGTTTAAGGTCAGGAATTAGACCTCTATTTGTAATCTTAAATGTGCATTTTGCAAATTAATGCAAGGTTCTACCAATTCAGTTTGAATGCTAAATTAAAGATCAGAGATCTTATTGCTTCTATTCTGTTCAGAAAACTGCCTTAATAGTTATCTTTTGAAGCTGATTTTCTGTTAAGAATTCCCTGCCATTGAACTCCTTGGCAAATGCATTAAATGAATGCCATCCATTATGATTGATAACTAAGATAAAATAAAAAATCCAAAACGGGGAATACATCATCTGCATAGTTGCTAAAAAACTGCTTAACATAATGTCTATTAGCTGAGTTAGTGATAGAAGTGCAAAAATTCGTGCCAAACTGAGTAGGCTCCTACAAAAAATCAGACTGCAACAGCTGCAGATTTAAGCATTTTCAGACCATTCAGCCTCTTGACAAGATTAGTTTTTGCCTTTTTGGTTTTACATAAAGGGAACAAGTGTTGCAGCTAACCGGGTCCAATGTCGGATGGAAGTTAAGGCATCAATTGCTGGTTGTTTCTTGTTTTCAGCTTGAAGTTGGTTGGGGCAGCAGATTACTTTTCAGTGATGGCCATTATGCTAGAATGCAGGGTGTTAACAATGAGGAAGTTAGCATTAACTTTCTCGAGTTTCCTATGGTGCCACAGATTTTTTTATTACATAGAGCAATTTACTGAGTTGACCAAGATTTTGCGGTGTTTGGCTGCTCTTCTTACAAGAGGATTTCAGGAGATCACTTGTGCAAGAGCCCAAAAGTATAGTGTTCTGAGCAGATGGAGCTACAGACCTCCGAGACTTATTTGGTATCATTGAGTCTCATTGAGTTTTATCCAGAATCAATCAGTTTATGAGGGGGCATTGTTTCAAGACAAAAAATCTTTGGGGAGGGATGACTATAATGTCCCCATTTTTACACCATATTGTTCTGCAAGCATTGGCCAATTTCCTTAGTTTCCAAATGCATTGAGAGAGTTCCAATTTCTTGGTGAGCTCACTTCTCAATTTTAGTGGGTTTGACAACAATTGCTATTTATAGTAACTGCTAATCTAGCATGGATATTTCTAGCTCTTTTTGGGTTTGTTCTCCTCAATCCTCAAAAACTACTACTATTTATAGTAAGTTCTTCCATGGAACCGATCTTTCTGGGTTTGTTCTCCTCAATCCTCAACAAATACTACTATTTATAGTAATTTCTCACATGGAACCAATTTTCTAGGTTTGTTTGGAATTGTTCTCTTTGGTCCTCGAAGAACACTACTATTTATAGTTAGTGCTTGCATGGCACCAATCTTTATGGGTTTTTCTAGGTTTATTCTCTTTGGTCCTCGGAGAATACTATTATTTATAGTAAGTGCTTGCATGGCACCGATCTTTTTTGGGTTTTTTTTAGTTTATTCTTTTTGGTTCTCAAAGAACACTACTATTTATAGTATGTGCTCATTTTGACTTCAATTATGTTCTGACGTGACCAAATTTCTAGTTTTGGTGTCTTGGCGAGTTTCGTAAGGTGGTGGAACTGGATATTATTTCAAAATTTGCACTATAGTTACAAAAAGAATTAAAATTATTCGCTTTAGTGTTAAAATAATAAAGTGCTAAATGTTGACCTCAAAGTTGGATACCTAGATTGTGTGGAAATAAAACTTGAGCTGTTTTGACTTTGAGAAATTAAATATTTGAATTTTTAGAAGTGCCCTAATTCTCTCCAAACTCAATAAATTGGATTTTGGGCTCTCATTTCTTCATTCAGATGTTGCACACATAATAGGATGTTGTTGGAATGAACAAAGAAGTTCTTCCGAGATTGATTGAGGATGGAAACCCTTGTCAAATACGCTAGTTCTGGTGGTGAAAGATCCTCCCTAACTGGTTTGCTGTTTCACAAAGGAAACACATTGGTTTTCATAGATTTTCCAAAATCAGGGTTTCAAGAAAATGAAATATACAAGGTATTTTGATTGCAGATTTGCGGGTTTTCTTTTTGGAGATTAGCAAAGATTTATGGGTGATGTTTCAGGTATTCTCTATGTTGGTTGTCAACTGACAGTTTCAGACAATGCCCTAGTTGTAGAAATTTCTTTTGGCATTAAAAATAAAAGCTGCAATGATTTAAATTTGAGAATGATTGAATTGTGGGGCTATTCTTGTTGTTGGGGACTGAAATCACTGTTTGATTGTTGTAGCATACATCCAGCAAGTTTCATTAATGTTTGGTGTTGATTTTGCTATGGAATAAGAGACTTACATTGTTCGAAAGTTGGAAAGGTGATTTTGGGAGTTGTGACCAGCTGTTGGATAGTTCTCAGGAGTGACTCAGTCTGATCTGATCTATATCAGACCCTTAGAAGATAACTTGTTTGATTGCTGGGTGTTATTGTCAACTGTGTTTGGGAAATTGAAGAAGTCTTTTTTGATGGGTATGCTTCAAAAAGGTAGTACAGCAGGTGTATGGTGAATGTGGTGCATTACTACAATCAAACAGACCTTAAACAGCCCCTATTCTAGCTTGGAAACAATCTGAAGAAATGTCTTGATGATGGAGAATCAACCCAGCAATGATGGTGTGTATTCATGATGATTCATGATCATTTGCCCCTGTCATATTGCAGCCACTTGGAGTTGTTAATTTGAGTAGTTTGGACAGTATGTTATCATTTTCCCCTCTCAAGTAACTTATTATTATGTTCAACAATGCTATGTTATGTAAATCCTGAAAGGTGCTATCTTGTATAAACTAATCTTCTATGATGTCATGAGCAGCAGTGATGTTTTCAGTAAAAACTTATTCGCAGAAATTTATTCCTGTCCCTCCTTTGACACGACTGTAGCAAGTCGAATTAGCTATATCATGTTGCATTTGTGAGATATATTGATGCTTTGATAGTGGGTTCAGTTGTGTTATCAGTTCATATTGTAATGCTTGTGCAAATGTCAAAATTTCCAAGAACTCTGTAACAGAACATTTAATGATCATTGAAAAGATTATAATCAGATTTCCTTATCAGAAGAAGCTTGTTGTTTGTATTGTCAAGTTGTCTACTTAACTGGCAAAATTTCAAAAAAAATATAGGGGCGGTTACATGCACAGACTCCAATGAAATGAATAAGACCATCATAAAGTATCCATTTTTGTTACCACAGATGAATGATCTATTAGATTGTCAAAGTGGTGTCAAATGCTTTTCAAAGATTAACCTCAAGAATGGTTATCATTATATAATAAAGAAATGAGATGAGTGGAAGACAACATTCAAGGCGAAGGATGGTTTCTTCGAGTGGACAATGATGCCATTTGGGCTAACAAATGCCACAAATGAATTCATGAGGATGAAAGGACTTGTGGCTATTTCTATGCAATTTTGTGGTCATATATAAGCATTGCTGAAATATCCCACTTAAAAATTTCCCAGATTTACATACACGCGTGTTAAAATGCAAACATAAAACATTTCTAGGTTTATTTTTAAAATCTTACATTGCTCAGATCCGATGGAATTCACCAGTACAGTAATTTGCTGAAAAGGAAATAACTTTCTTCAATGGCATTCCAAGGTTAAAACATTCCAATACAACAGAATTTACTCTATATGTAGCTTATCTCATTAATGGTTCTTAGGTTTTGAAGACTGTCACAAATACAGAGATGATCATGATTCAGATCATAACCACTTGCAAGCTCCTAGTTAATGTAAACTGGTGCAACACTGCACAGTCGAAGATTACATTCAGATGAAAAATCGATTATGGTTGTGCACATTGGGAGTGTGGCATCCCATCAACATACAACGGTTCCTCTATGCCACTCAGCTCTCCAAGAAATATCCAATTCTAACTGATATCGGAGCTTGAACTCAGTGAATATTATATTAACCTTGCATTGGTTTCCTTATCTCTGGAGCTCCTATAAGATACAGCAACCAGAATGGAAGAAAATAATAGCAATAAGCTGTAGCAAGTGAACAAGTAGGGATATTGTCCCACCAATGAGAGTTACAGAGATTTTTGTCCCAGCAACAGCAGCATTCATTTAATGCTTTGCAAAAATAAAATTCTCCGATGCCCTATCCTTCAACCAGTATATGCATATATACCAAACCTTCCAAAGTCAGCCTCGGATAAATCATTCAGGTGTTCAAAATGAAAAGGGAGGACCACTATGAACACTTAAAACAAGATTTTACGCAATAAACGGAGTTGTGCTTTTATCTAAAGATTTAAGAAATTCAAGTCCATGCAAAAGGAATTGGGGTACTTGGGATTTATCATATCAAAAGACATGTTGGACATGCACCAAGAGGAAGTAAGAGCTATAGTCAAATGATTTGTGCCCCAAAATGACATAGAAGTCAAAAGTTTCCATGTATTAGAAAGCTTCTAAAGGAAGTTCATCGGAAACATTGCTGGTTTGGTACACTACTAACTCACTCAATGTAGAAGGGTGGGTTCTACTAGATTGTTGTAACAGCCAAGAGTTTTGAACTTTTCAAGAATGTAAAAGAGAAGAATACAATGGTGCTCCCTAATTTCAATAAGTTATTTTAAGTTGACTGTGACAGCAAAAAACTACAATGTAATGTCCGCATTTTGAGATAGGATTTAATAGTAAATAATAATAATAAATTAAAACATAAAATAATAAAAATAAAATATAATATAATTAAAATGTAATTAAGTTAATGGATGGTCAAAAGGCATACAATGAAGAGTTGTTTCTCTCTCAAAAATGAGATATAAGAGGGAGAAGAGATCATTTGAAATGGGATAAGGAGGGAAGAAATGAAGGAAGCATGTGAATCAAGAAAGGACTAATGTAAGAAGAAAGGTATTGGAAGTAGATAAGGAAGTGACTCTTCCAAAGGGCAACAATTATGAAGGGTTGTACTATTCCAAAGGGTGGAAATTGTGATAGGTTGTGTCTCTTGCCAAAGGGCAGGCATGATGAAGAGATGTGACCTCTCCCTCACATGGGAAGCTATAAAGGGAAGAAGGTCCATTTCAGAAAGAGGGGGAACGGAGATCAATTTGGAGAATAATATATTATTCTCAAAGGCAGCAATGCAAAGTGGTGACTCAATTACTATGAAAGGTGGTGCCTTAATTCTTACGAAAGGTGGTGACTTTTCCCCCAATAAAATATAAAGGAGAGATCATTCCAAGCATTCAAGGATCAATCACTCACTCATCAATCATCTAATCAACAATCACTTAGTCATCACTCACCAATACCTCAAATCATCCAATCAAAGGAATTCATTGAATCAATCAATCAATCATACAAATATCATCGAATCAGACAGATTAGATTGAATATTAATAATTAAATGTACAGCAGTTTGATACAATACTATAGTTTGGTATGAGATTTCTGTACATGACATAGTAAATACTGTATACATATATATATATCAGCATACTATCAATTAACCATACATTGCTGTTTATGACTGCTTATATAGCATAGCAGATATTATTTGTATCTGCTCACTACTGATTAATGACTTGCTGTTGCTTATGTCTGATTATTATATGTAAAACGCATGCATAATACTGGGATTCTTTTTATGTTCTGAATGATTATTAAATCAGCCATGGTAGAGGAAATGAGGGATTACAAGAGGTGTACAGCGATGGGGTACTCTTCTCGGTACGACACCTCATGGTGGTGACCAAATGGTCCCATGAGGCCAAGGGGGCACAAATGGTACTGCCTTTGCGCTTAGCAGAGATGGGCTTCTAGGGCACCCTGTTGTGAATACACCTCATCCCTCTATCATGGTGAATTAACACACCGAGGAGTTCAATCATAGGAAGTGGGAAATGGATGGCAAGATGAGGGGAAACAGGCATAGGACACCTCATATGGATGGCATAGGCCACATGAGGCCAAGAGGGATGGTATATCCACACTTGGGCCTAGGGTAAAGGATCTCTAAGACACCCTATTAAGTCACCCAACCCTAGCTTCCCTACAATTGAATTTCATCAATAAATTAGGTATATCATATGATAAGTTAATGTTCCTCTATTCCTACCATTAATTAAGCTCCTTGCAGAATTGTTTGGAGAATCATTGGAGCCGATTGTTATTTATTGTGACAATCAAAGTTGTGTGAAGCTATCTGTCAATCCAGTGTTCCATGACAGAACAAAACATGTTGAGATCAAATACCATTACATCAGAGATATGGTATTGAGGAAAGCTATTCAGTTGAGATATATTTGCACTGATGAACAAACGGCTGATATTCTCGCCAAGCCTCTCTTTAGAGTGAAGTTTTCCCATTTTCCAGACAAGCTTGAAGTTGTGGAGAATGAAGCCCTTGCTAAAACGGAGACTCGACCTGGGTGATCTTTTGTGATTTGCTATAATGCACCTTTCTCTATGACAAAGAAATTTGAGGTGAAAGCCCTTGTCCATCTCTGAGACGGAGATGTGGTTCTTTCCACCCTCTGGGAGTAGCCATGGTGGATGTCATGTTGAGTGACTCCATCACAACATCACGTTGACAGACTCAGTGATGAATCCTGTGTACTTGTGTTTTTTCCACACACAGGAGTAGCCATGGTGGACGTCATGTTGAGTGACTCCATGATGATATCACGTTGAGTGACTCCATGATGGGCACTTGTGCACATATTCCCTTCCACACATGGGAGTAGCCATGGTGGACATCACGTTGAGTGACTCCGTGATGAACTCTTTTCCACAAATGGGAGTAGCCATTGTGAATGTCATGTTGAGAGACTTCGTGAAATGTATATATGGAAAGATACCTCCCTAGCTAAGAGGGAGTGCTAATGTTATAGCAGCAGGAGATATCTTTCCTGACTGCTATCTTAACTTTTATTAACACTTCATTTATTACCTTATTCATCGTTGTCTCATATCAGCGATCTCTTATTATTATTTCACTAACTATAGTTTTGGTTTGCATTATCGATATTCCTCATGAGGATTTCCTTTATTTGTTAATGTCCATTTGTTAATGGATAATTAAACATGGTTGCCTATCAGGTGTTAGTTATCGCACCCCCTTCCTTGTTGAGTCACCCCGATTGGGTTCATGTCTTTCCACATCCTTTTGTTTGGGCATTTATCCCTTCAAACGGGGACATTAGAGGCGTAATTAAGAAGTTATATGCCATTCACATACTGTGATCCCCGTGTATGACTTGCTGTGCACATTTGTGTGATATCGTCGGAAATAGATCTGTTGCGTGGGTCGACAAATTATATCCTGTGCACATTCAAACATTGCTCATATAATATAGGTTCTTATTTGATTGACGTCAACATCCAACAAACTGGAAACATTCAAACCAATCATAATTTTGAAAACCAAATTCTGAGGGAAAATCGACATATTCAGATTAATTAAATCTTCAGAAAATAAACTTATTGCTTCAGAATTGTTGCATATCAAGGAAATATTATTCTGTACTTTTGCAAATCTAAATTCTGATCCAAAACTTAACACCCACATCCCTTTATGGCCCATAAAACAATGGCTTCAGCTTCTCTACTCCACTCTTTTTTCAGGAAGATTGCTTGTATGGCTGCAAACACAAGAAAACCAAAACACCCACTTTCCAAAGACCTCTCTAATATGTCTCTATCTACATAAATTTTCTGTTGTTTTTGAACCAGTTGTTTTTAGATCAGACTGATAGCAATAACCAGAAATAACACAATGAACACACAGAACACAAGAGTACCCTGGGAAAACCTCTCTTGGAGGTGAAAAACCCAGCAACCAAATCTCAACTTGTATTAGGCAATAATCAGACTATGTCTTTACAATTTTGCTTCAACACTTGAAGCAATATGAACAGAAGAATATAACTTTACACTAAGGCACACAATAGTATGAACAGTGCCATGAAAATCTGAGTTATAACAAACTTATCTGCAATTATCCTTGACTGAGAATGATGCCCTCATCAAAGAGGACAATTCACTGATTAAGGAGACCTGTAGCAGACCATGAATGAGGTTCGTTGTTCAAGCACAGATTTGCTGACCTGGGAAATGAGTTTGCTGCCCTCGGATAAGTTCTTGATCTCGATAATGCAATTCGCTGTCTTAGAGATGTATTCGCTGTCTTGGATAAATTCGCTGCTGAAGGAGGATGTAATTTACTGACTTGATAAATTCGCTACTGAAGGAGGATGTAGTTTGCTGACTTGATGTGAGTCTTGATGCATGAATGAACCTTGCATATATATGTGCCTTGACCTCATTGTATACCTCAGGTCGGCCTTGCAAATAATAACAATAATATGCTTGGCGCCCATTATAGGGTCAGCCCTATAAGCATTTACAAGTTACATGTTTAACATAGGGTCAGCCCTATTCACACTTACAAGTTACATTTGCACATTACAAGTTTCATCGCCCATTATAGGGCCGGCTCAATTCACAAGTTACATCGCCCATTTAGGGCTAGACCTAAATACAAGTTACATATTGATTTTTGCACATTAATGTGACTAAGGCCGATAGGCCAATTAGTCAACCATATGCTAGGTCGGCCCAAGAAGGAATCCGACTTAGCTACAAAAACATTAACACTCCCTCTTAGCTAGCGAGGAGTCCTTCTCAATATATGAGTCACATAGTGACATCCACCATGGCTACTCCCAAAGGGTGGGTCCATCATGGCTACACCCATGAATGAAAAAAACAAATGAGCACAAGTGCCCATCACAGAATCCTCAACGTGATGTCGTCATCTCATCATGAGGTTCACCATAGCTACTCCCAGAGGGTGAATAAACACAAGTGCTAAGTCATGGAGTCTCTCACATGACATCCACAATGGCTAATCCGAGAGGGTGTATCCACCATACCTACTCGCAGAGAGTGGAACAAGGGCTTTCACCTCAAACTTCTCTCGCAAAGAAGAATGCACTAACAAGGGCTTGCACCTCAAACTTCTCTTGCAAAGAAGAATGCATTAACAAGGGCTTGCACCTCAAACTTCTCTTGCAGAGAAGAATCCATTATCAAGGGCTTGCACCTCAAACTTCTCTCGCAGAGAAGAATGCATTAACAAGGGCTTGCACCTTAAACTTCTCTCATGGAGAAGAATGCATTAACCAAATCTTCAAGACGATGAGGCTCCATCTAAACCTAAAATGTCAGGCTCTCTCTAAAGCTGAAATGTCAGGCTCCCTCTGAACCTGAAATGTTATTTCCTCCTTTAGAATAAAAACCCTTCTCAATTGACATTAGACCTTGGCTCCTCCTGAGGTGTCCCTATGTCAATTTCCGCAAAAGAAGCTAGATGAGTAGACCTGAATTTGCAATCTCAAGCAATGTGGCCATACTTGTCACACCTAAAACATTGAATGTGAGATAAATCCTTCTTCTTTTTCGGTTCTAAAACAAAATTTGGTTCTCTGTCTCTATCCCTCTTTCTTCTTTTGTCTATTTCCATAGAAGTATGAGTAGCAAGGACTTGATTTTCCACATCATAATGGTTACGCCCAATTCCTCTTGTTACCAACCTTGACTCTTCTTGAATACAATCAGCTCGAAGGGGATCAAACATGGGTAACTTGGATCTCCCATTGATGCTTTAAATGAGGGGTTCCCACGTTTGAGGGAGACCATTAAGTGCCATCATAACAAGATCTATGTCAGCAATATTGTCCCCAATGGTGCTCAAAATCAGTAATCTTCATAAAGAATGAGATGACTGATTCATCTTTATCCATTTTTACATTGTGAAGTTGTTGCCTTAAGGCGAGAGCTTTGCTGGTGTTCTTGATCCCATAAATGCCTTCCAAGGTTCTGAACATATCTCTGGCTGAAGACATCTTGGAAATGATAGGTACAAGATGATCCTTCACGGAGTCAATCAAGATCTCCTTTGCTTTGACAGCATCCTTCTTGAATTGAAGATCATTTTCCTCCTACAAACTGAAGAAGATCATTTTCCTCAAGAGTAACAAGGATTCTGATCTTCCACGAAGTGAAATTCGATGCTCCATCAAGTCTGTCTTCGACCTTCAAACCGTACAGCATTGTCACTGCTGGAAATTGCTTGTTGAAGATGAAGTAGGAGGAAGAGCATCGCTGCTACCAAACAATCTGATCACAATCGATTCAAACCCGCTCTAATACCATGTTGTTTTTAGATTAGACTGATAGCAATAACTAGAAATAACACAATGAACACAGAACACAAGAGTACCCTAAGAAAACCTCCCTCTTGGAGGTGAAAAAACCAGCAACAAAATCTCATCTTGTATCAGGCAATAATCAGACTGTGTCTTTACAATTTTGCTTCAACACTTGAAGCAATATGAACAGCAGAATATAACTTTACACTAGGGCACACAGTAGTATGAACAGCACCATGAAAATCTGAGTTATAACAAAGTTATCTGCAATTATCCTTGACTGAGAATGATGCCCTAATCAGAGAGGACAATTCGCTGATCAACGAGACCTGTAGAAGACCATGAATGAGGTTCATTGTTCAAGCACAGATTCGCTGACCTGGGAGATGAGTTCGCTGCCCTTGGATAAATTCATTGATCTTGATAATGCAATTCGCTGTCTTAGAGATGTATTCGTTGTCTTGGATAAATTCGCTGCTGAAGGAGGATGTAATTCGCTGACTTGATAAATTCTCTGCTGAAGGAGGATGTAATTCGCTGACTTGATGTGAGTCTTGATGCATGAATGAACTTTGCATGTATATGTGCCTTGACCTCATTGTATACCTCAGGTCGGCCTTGCAAATAATAACAATAATATGCTTGGTGCCCATTATAGGGTCAGCCCTATAAGCAATTACAAGTTACGTGATTAACATAGGGTCAGCCCTATTCACACTTCAAGTTACATTTGCACATTACAAGTTTCATCGCCCATTATAGGGCCGGCTCAATTCACAAGTTACATCACCCATTTAGGGCCAAACCAAAATACAAGTTACATATTGATTTTTGCACATTAATGTGACTAAGGCCAATAGGCCAATTAGTCACCCATATGCTAGGTCGGCCCTAGAAGGAATCCGACCTAGCTACAAAAACATCAACAGAACCTGCTGAAGGTTTTCCTTATGTGACTTCAAAATATTCTAACTCTCATGAACCTAATCCTTAGCCCTTAGAACCTTGCTATCAGCAATGACTAAGTCCACAAAAGATGTGACATCATACCAATACAAGGTTCTAAATGGAGTCATGCCAATAGAGATGCAATATGTGGTATGCTAACAGTATCCACCGCAAGATAACCACCAATCCTTTTTCTGCTTTGCTACATAGTTCCTCAAATACCCTTCTACCAACTTATTGGCAATCTACATTTATCCATCTATTTGTGGGTGATAGTTGGTGCTCAAATCTAACTCAATACTCATCAACCTAAAAATATGTGGCCTGACTCCCTGTGATGTCATCACCGACACCCAACACCTCTATTGCCTGACTCCCTGAGATGCCATCACCGACACCCGACACCTCTGTCACCTAATTCCTACGATGTCATCACCGACACCCGACACCCCCTCGTACGGCCGTCACCCGACACTTCGTACAGCCATCACCCGACACCTCTGATAGATGTATGGACTTCCCCCTCCAAGTCGTGTTGTCGTACGCATCTTTTTGTTTGCCACCGATGTACGGATGTATGCTCCTGTCGGCCTCCTTTGTTATGTTGTATAGAAATATTGCTTGACCGTACGGATTTCGTCCTCAAAGTGTACGGCCCCTGCAAATTGAATTGTATGGATTTGATGTCTCCGTATGGCCCCTTTGTCCATTCCTTCGGGCATACGATGCTTCTTCACCGTACGACTCCTCCTGATCTGTTGGTGTACAGATGTCTTGCGATTTTCTCCTCGTGCAATATAATTGCTTTCTTGCCTTTATCATATTTTGTCGTACACACTATTGCTCCCTTACCTTTGTCGTACACTAGTGTGTTTATTGTGTCTAGATCGTCGTACAATTTTTTTTTCCTTGTGAATTTTGCTTAGCCATATGATAAGTTCTCAGAAATTCTGATTTTTTTTTTTTTTTTTTTAACCAAAAGATTAAATAATTACCTTTTCAAATTGTCCGGCTAGGCCCCGCCTCCAAACGAACTTGGGTCATTCCGTTGCTGCCTGCGGTGGTAGAATTTTAATTTCGACCCGTTTACAGTCTCTTTCATTGGTTGGTCGTCCAATGTGGACAACTTAATCGCTCCATTCTCGGCTACGTCGCAAATTTTATACAGCCCGAGCCATTTGACTTTGAATTTTCCGGGTTTGATCTCATTCCTCCCATTATACTTCAGCACCCACTGACGTGGACGGAACTGCATGCGCCGGATATGCTTATCATGCCAAAATTTTCGTCGTTGTTGGGCGGCTTCGGTGGCCCATTGGGCCATCATCCTTCGTTCATCCAACTTGCCCAATGCGTATAGTCGCTCCCGTAGGCTTTCAATATCTCCTAGGCATTTCTCAATTGCTATCCTTAGACTCGGGACCATGAACTCCACCGGCACAATGGCCTCCTAACCGTACATTAACTGGAAGGGTGTCTGACCCGTCGTGACTTTGTAGGTGGTCCAGTATGCCCATAGTACGGATGGCAACATCTCTTCCCAATCTTCCTACTCAACTCCACAGGACTTATAGATCACAAACACCAATATTTTATTAGTGGCCTCTACCTGACCATTGGCCATTGGGTAGTACGGGCTTGACAAGGAATGAAAAATTTTGAATTCCGTCATGAGTAGCTTGACTACATGGTTCACAAAGTGCCCACCGTGATCACTCGTCAGTTGAATTGGAATGTCATACCTTGTGATGATTTGTTCGCAAATGAACTTAATCGTACTCGAAGCTGAGTTATCCGGCAGTGCTCGTGCCTCAGCCCACTTTGTGAGGTACTCTGTCGCCACCACAATGTAATGACATCTTCGTGTTTTGCTGGCCTTCAAGGCTCTGATGAAATCCAAACCCCAGCGTTTGAACAACTCCTGGGCATGGGATGGATTAAGGGGCATAAAGTCCCTCTTCAATGGTTTTCCTACCCTTTTGCAAGTATCACAGCCCACCACCCATTACCGCGTATCAGTATACAAAGTGGGCCACCATAGTCCGGCCAACAATACTTTGTGTGCGGTGGTGTCTGGACCCATGTGGCCTCCTGCGGGCCCTTCATGTGCTTCTCGTAGCACTCCAGGAATCTCGTCTTCCATCACGCACCTTCTGAGAACTTGGTCGTGTCCCATTTTGTACATCAATCCATTAATCAGCTAGAATGTCCTGCTTCTCAGGACCAACTTCCGTCTCTCGCTTGGTAGCATATTGGCTGGGAACCGAGAGTGGACAAGTATTCCCCTATGTTTGCATACCACCCAGAGAGTGCAGCAATTTGGAATGGATGTGCGTCAGGAAAGTCATCATTGACTCCCTCCGGTGGCTCACCCGACTTAATCCGGGACAATTGATCCGCGATCACATGGCTCCTGCTTGGCCATACAATTATTATGAGTATGAACTCTTGAAGTAGTAGCCACCTGCTTATTCCGCCTTGAATAATGGGTTTATTTACCAGGTACATCAACGCCTGGTAATCCACATAAAAAGTGAAAGGTGTTGCCAGCAAGTAGTGCCCAAATTTTTGTACAACAGAGACCATTCCAAGGGCTTCCCTCTCGGTGGTACTATAATTCTTCTCGGCTTTCGACAACAAGCGACTGGCAAAATAGATGGGGTGGTCCAACCCATGTCCTCCTTCCTGTGCTAGCGTAGCCCCAATGGCATAGTTCAAGGCATCCACATGTACGTGGATTTCTCGGTCCCAATTTGGATAGGCCAGAATGGATGTGGCCACCAATCTCCTCTTGAGTTCATCAAATGCTTCCCCCCGTGCCGATCCCCACACGTACAGTTCGCCCTTCCGTGTCAGCTTGTCCAATGAGAATGAAAGTTGAGCAAAGTTCTTAATGAACTTCCGGTAATATCCTATATGTCCCAAGAAGAACTTTACTCCAATCACGTCAATGGCTGGCTCCATCTCCACAATTACCCGTACCTTATCCAAATCAGTTTTTAATCCAGCCTTGCAAACAATATGGCCCAACAGCTTCCCTTGCGACACCATAAATCTGCATTTCTTCGGATTCAAGGCCAGCCTAGCCCTCCGACATATCTCCATGCATTCCTGCAATGCCACCAAGTGAATGTCTTCGCTACTAAAAATAGACCAGTCATCCAAGAAGGCCTTAAAGTTTCCCACAGACATTTTGTCGAAGATGTGGATAACTATCCTTTGAAATGTTGTCTGAGCATTGCACAAACCGAAGGGCATTCAGTGGTATGCATATACTCTATCCTCCACCACAAAGGTGATCTTTAACTTGTCCTCCTCAACTAGCGAAATTTGATTGTATCCTGAGAAGCCGTCCAGAAATGAGTGCATTTCATAGCCAGCCACCTCCTCCAGGATGCTGTATGTGAAAGGTATAGGGAACGGATCCTTGATGGTGACAGCGTTGAGGCACCTAAAAAAAAACGCAAATGCGGATTTGGTTGGCCTCCTTCAGCGAGATCACGATCGGCGAGACCCACTCACTTGTCTCCACCCGAAATATGATGCCGGCCTCCAGCATCCATTCGATTTCTTCGTTCACCTTAGCCGCATAGTTTTTATTCATGTGGTACGGCCTCTTCCATACTGGCTAGGCTCCAAGGACCAATGGTATTTGATGGACACATAGTTTGGGCAGGACTCCTTTCAGATCTTTGTAGGTCCAAGCGAACACGTCATTGTATTCCATAAAAAAAATTTGAAGGCTATCACCTTCAGCATGAGATTCCAATCGTCTCCCACCAAGATATTTCGAGGGGTTGCAGCATCCCCTAGGTTCGTCTCCTTCAGGGTGGGATCTTTGTACCGCATCGGTTTATCCTTTGAAAACTCATATGTCAGGACGTCATTCACTCTGGCATCTCCCTCCTTATACTCCCTGTATTCTAGAGGGAACTCATCTTTCTCGCCTGGCTCCTCTTCAATTTGCAGCATATGGCACGCAGGATGGAAGACTTCATAGTCCTACATCTACTAGTGGAATAGCCCATTCAACGAGCCTACCTCATCCTCAAAAAAGTCTTCTAATTCCAAGACACCTTCATCGTTCGGCTCCTTTTTGTTCTCATCCACCTCGGAATCCCCATTGAAGTCCGAATTTGAAGAAGAGGCCATTTCTTCACTCACCATCTGTGTCCGGAGGTCGATGATAAATTTCAGGCCCCCCTTCTCCATGGACAACGTGTTCCGCTTCCAGTTGTGGTTTACTTTGGCTTTAATGATTAATCAGCCAGCCTCTTCCAAGGATTGCTTCATAGCCTTTTTTCTTCAAGGAGATCACCACAAAGTCGAGAACGAAGGGTTGAGTGTTGATCGTCACCTGTTGAGCCATGAGTGTCCCAATGGGTTTGATACCGTGTTGGTCGGCAACCACAAAGTTGAAGGTCGATGGCCATAGTGTTGGCTTGCCCAATTTCCGCCAAGCCTCCTCGAGGAGTACATTCACCCTGAACCCTCTGTGTATGATGGTGTCGGTGAGGATCATACCCAATATCCCCATTTCAACCACTTTCAGGTGTCTCTTGTTGTTCACCACCAATAGCATGGGGTCAGCGGAGGGGCTGACCGGCACCTCTGTGTGAAGTGTTGTTGTACGGATCGGCACTTCTATGGCAATAGTGATGGCTTCTCTTAATCTGGGCATGGTGTTGAGGAGGTACTAGAGTTTGATGGGTACCTCGATCTGCAACACTTGTCGAAGGATGTTCTGTTCCGATTCAGCAGATGTACTTGTTGGGTTTTCTTGGGGCTCCTTCCTCATTTCCCGCTCAATAGCGGCCTTGGCTACCCGTACTCGTTCCTTCTCTATACGGGGGTCAAGATATGTGGCCTTCTTCGTTTGTGCTCTAGTGATGGCGAGCGTCTCCCTTTCATTGGACTTTTCAATTATTAACAAATTTATTCCACACTTTGGGCAACTCCCATCGTTGTGATCTCCTGGCCCGCACCACTGGCACATATGTTCAGGGGTGTCTCCCTTGGGACAATCGTGTGCATAGTGTCCCCATTCATTACAGGCTCGACACTGGATCATCAGGCGGCCTTTTGCATCATACTGCACTCGGCGGTTGCTATTGTTGTTATTTTTTCCTCCTCGTCTATTGCTTTTGTACCCGCCGGAAGATGTTGTGGTATTGGCCAATTGATGTGGGTTAGTAGCTGTGGAAGGTTGCTCCTGAGTCAGAAGCACTTGGGCGCTTCTTGTTTTCGTATTGTACGGGCACTCCTTGGTGCAGTGTCCCAGTACTTGACAAATGTCACAGCAAGCTTTCTTCGAGCACATAACCTTAGTGTGGTCTTCCTCCTTGCAATCTGCGCACCACAAGTCCCCTTCGTTCTTACTATTGCTCCCCTTCATTGCTTTAAATTCTCTCATCATTCTATGCATGTCCTTCTATAGAGCGTGAACTTTCTTGTTTGATTCCTCATCACTGCTGTTGTCAAAGGAACCATCGTCACCCGATGATTTAACCTTCTTCTTCTTCGAGGTCTTGCCTTTGGTCTTGAGGTCCATGGCTCGGTTGTATGCATCCTCGTACGATGTAGGAGGGACAATCTTCATCTTCTTCCTGAGGGAGGATCTCAATCCTTCCACGAACCACTGCTTTTTCAATCCATCAGCGGGTTGATTATCCACCTTTCCAACCAATTATTTGAGTCGTTGGTTGTATGCTCGTACTATCTCGTTCTTCCCCTGCTTTGTGCAAAATATTTCGAAGACGATTTCATTGTCGTCCTGAAGGAGTCGAAACTTTGTCTCGAAGGCTTTCTGTAACTCGTCCCAAGTACTTACCTTCGTCTTGTCTGTATCGGAGTACCAATCGATGGCTACCCCGCATACGGTGGCGGGGAACTGCACCACACATTCAGCTTTGTCGGTCACTCCATTGGCCGACCAGATCATCTCACATGTACAAGAGTGTCGTACAGGATCTTCCTTCCCATCTCCAATGAATTTAGGCAACTTTTGCCTGTTCGCCATTCTGCTCCTTGGCTGTGGCCCACTCTGCCCTCTAGAACTCGGCCCTCCAGAAAATGGCCCTCCAGAAATTGGTCCTCCAGAAACTGGTCCTCCGGAATTTGGTACGTTGGGTCCCACCAGGTTACTCTGGCTACCAGGGTTTGATGAGCCTTAACCGAACAGATTGCTTCTACTACCGTGCCCTTGTGTCCTCCCAACACCTTCGACCGCACCGGTATCTCCCACTTCTCTGTTCTTGGTCTCGGTCTCCTTTTCTCTCCTGGTCTCGTCACCTCTAAATGGCATGTACGGCTCTACCGTACTCCTGTCACCAATCTCCTCCAATGTGAGGGAAAGGTCCCCCAACCGCTTCCTAGTGGTTTCTATCAATACAGAAACTTGGCGCTCACCACTGGAACCATCATTACCATTCCCTCCACTTCCTTCCTCGGCAATTTTCTTCAACTGTCTCCTTCGTTCGGCTTGTTGCTCCAACCTTAGCGCCCTCACTGCTACCTCGTGCCTGTCTTCCTCTTGTCCCTTCAATACACGATTTTTGTCTTTGTTCAGCGTCACAGGCATCAATTCCTACGTTCAGTCGAGTGGTAGGTTCTTCAGCGGCCTTCGTCACGTTCCTCCTCCTCCTGTCGACTCCTCTCTTCGAATTGTTGTAAAATTTGTTGCCGACGGTTCTCACGGTAGGTTTCCTCTCGGCGAGTTTGGAGGGCAAGAAATACTTGTACCAACAGGCTAGGCAGGTTATTCATTAACCGGTTCACCGCCGGACTTACGCCAAGGGCGCTCCACACGACATTCTCAAGGACGTCCTCTGTCTTGGCTTCCCTTCGTATGTAAGTTTCAATTGATACTTGTAAGATGCAAGCGAAGTCCCTTGTCAGTGCCCACTCTCCTTCGAACAACTCCTTCGGCTCTTCCTCGGGATTGCTACTTGTCCCCTCACTCAATGGTTGTCCCATTATCGTCGTGCCATGTAGTGTGGTCCCATCATTCCCAAGTTTAACTTGGCAACGGCGCCAAATGTTTTGCCACTGAGGGGTGTGTGTACATTTAGTGCATAACAGTACAGAGATATAGGGAATGTAATAGTACACAGATGCAAGTGAAAAGAACTCATATGTCAATATTCATCGATTCCAAAATGCCAGTACATTTAAAACATAGTTTCCTAAAGCAATATCCACATCTTGAAATAGAGACCCAAGTACATATATATAGGTGTCAGTACAGGTTGCCCGGTGCCAACTGTCGGCAACCGTCAAGTAACCACCGACCCCTAACACACTTAACATTCTAATTACGACATGACATAATTACCCGACAACAGTTCAAGCCAAAATATGCTAGGAAACCTGAAAACTTAACACCTCATTGAGTCTAAACACCTCTACACAAATCAACTCTGGAACTTGGGGTGCTTTAAACTCAGAATATACGGCATAAAAATGAGCAAAATTGGTCAACCTAAGCATACTTGAACAAAAGTAGCAAAGGAAACTTGTACAAAGGGGTCGGAGAAATATAGAAACTGTGATTATGCTGCTGATCTACATGGGAGGGACTACAATGAAAAACAGTGACCTGGAACCATTTTCTGAATTATATTGTACTGTCTTTTGGTTAGGCTACATGTTTAGATGCAACTGAATACTGAAAAGACTGTAATTTCAATTTGTGAACTGCTGCTATACAGACCCATGCATCATGAGCTGCACAATTCAATTTGACATTTGAAAAAATAGACATTGATGTGTGGTCCTTTAATATTGAATTACTGAGCTACTGTGAATTATTGCCACTGTTGTAATTGGTAATTTGTAGTGAAGCTACTTGGATTGGTTGCCTAACATTAGGCCCACAGCCATTGATGGCATCAGCTTAAGTTGAATAATCTTATTCTTGCATAACAGAAATCTTGTAGCCACATTTAAATACAGATTGTGGCAGTTTGTAGAACAAACGATGTTTGTAATGATTGTTTGGGAGCCACTATTTATCTGATATCATTAATTAGGGCATCAGATAAGGAATCATATATTTCTAGAGGGTATTATGAATATTATATTTCAAAGTCACATAGGAATGCATGACATACCAAACAGACAGACATTATGTTCTATTTATAGTTTAATTCTTGCAATTAATTTCTCACAAGTGGTGTTCAAAATCTGTCCTGTATTGTGATGTGTTCCTGTAGCTAATTTTTTCCATTCCTAAATGCTTTGATCTCATATCAAACAGCCTTTGTGTGTAAATAAATAATTGAGGCCAACTCAGATATGAAAGAAACAACTTAACAGGAAACATAAAAAAAGTGGAATAAAATGTATGAGCAATTTTTCAGTTCTACATGTCTTCAATCTCAAACCAACATATAATGAACCTAACTTCCACCCTTGCTTTTTACTTAGTAAGCTACTATTATTTTCCTAGGATGAGGGGCCTCAGTGCTACTTCGCCTAAAAGAAAACTAAATGCTTACCCCACCAACATCAGGCCCACCACGTTCAGCCCCAATTGCATCAATTTCATCAATGAATATAATGGAAGGCGCAGAACGCCGAGCACGAGCCCAAAGATCCATGACACGAGATGCAGCCACACCCGCAAACATCTGCAAGGATAACAAAGCAAGCCATAAATAAATCATGTATGAGCATAAAATATGAAATAGTACAAAAGTTCTTAGTAATGACTACTTCGTGTAATATATACTAAGAAGCCAAGATACTTTTAGACATAATCAATGTGATGTTATTAAGTCATTCACATAAGCAATAAATGTTCGTGTACAAAGTATATTCCAACCTTATGTCTAACATTATATTATATCCAATATCCCCCTTAGTGACGAAACCAGAGAAAACTCCAATTTTGTCCCAAATTTTGACAAAGACAATAGCTCTAAGAAGTTTATTCATTAAATTAGCAGATTGTTATTGTGAAGAGCAGTAATGGAGATGCGTCATCAACCAATTAATTATCAAATGTTGTAATGATGAACCTTGGTATGCTTGGTATAAGCATGATAAACTAATTTTTTCACTAATTTCAAGACTCCTTGATTATCACAAAATGGTGAAGTAGGTATCATCTAAGGAAGTCATCAATCATCAAAACTCGGCACAACCATATATGGGGTTTCACAACTGAGACTCATAGTTTAACAAACAGCATTTAGCTCTTATTTCAGTTTAGTTTTTATTAGTATGTTTCCTGTTTTTTGGCTTTGTTCTTTTTGTCTATCCTTATCATTCCATCATCACTGAATTTGTGTTATTTCAGTCGTGTTTTTTATGAGTCAGCTTCCATTCTTAGAAATTTATGCTGTAACTTCTCTTCTATGTTTCTATTCGCAGCTGCTGTAGTGCTGTGTAAAAAGCATTCATTTGCTTATTATTTTTGGTATCTGCAGCAACCTGTAATGCTGTAAGAGAGCTTATATATTTTGGTGTAATCAGTTCATTTCAAATTTATATAATGAATAAACAGAGCTGTGTACAATTGTTAATTACTTTTTTTTATGTCTCAACTCTGCTGTCAAATATTTCTGATTTTCCAGTATGGTGTAACACCTATGTTTTTTAATTTCTTTCAATATGCTTGGTATTAGCATGATACACTGAGTTCTTCATTAACTTCAAGACTCCTTGATTGTCACAAAAAAGTGGAGTAGGTATCATCTAAGAAAGTCGTTAATCACTCAAAACTCAGTACATCCATATGGTTTCAACTAACATTCGTAGTTGCTATGTATTCTGCTTCAGTGGAAGATAAAGCTACAAAGTGTTGAAGCTCACTCTACGATAAAATAACTACTAGGATGAACAGTTGCTCTATCCCCAAATTTTGGATTTACAAATGAAAATGCCAAGAATGAATTTCCCCACCTCTTATTTCCCTTTTATACACTATTTAGAGATAAATATTTAATAAATATTATTTCCAAGACTTTTAATGTCCCTCCAAAGGTGACTTTATATTTTGGACCCCATAAATAAGTCATTTAAGCTTTCCAACTTTATAAAAATAATTAATTAAATAATTTGTTAGAAAATGACTTTATTCAAATTACTTAATTTAATTAATTAAGTGATTATTCCCTTTCGCATTCCACTCGCATATGGGAAAAAAAACTAGGCTAAGGGTCTTCCCCTTATGCTTACATCTGCAAAGGGTACATTACAAACATCCCCCTCCTAAAATTGCTTGCTCTCAAGAAATTATAGATTTGGATGTTTAAGTATTTGCTCTCGTTCCTAAGTAGCATCTTCTGGAGGCAAATCCTCCCAATAAACCAAATATTCTTTGACAGTTCTATTTCTCAATTTTCTCTCCCATACATCTAGAACACCTTTTAGTTCCAAAATTAATTTACCTTCCTCATCCAATGATGGTAGTTCAAGAGAGGCCAAAATATGCTGCCCATGTGCTGTAATGTCCCCTTATGGTCAGACTTACAAAACTGGGACTATTAACTTTCAAAATCAATTGCAAGAGACTTATTTCCTTAATAATCGCAAATAATGCTTAAGATAATAACAATAGAAGTTGATACCACTTCAAAAAAATGCTTATTACAAAATACAATTGATATTACTTGTATGCGCTTATTATAAGATATATGAAAACCAAAATAACTGCTATCTCTGATATGGTTCTAAAACATATGCAAGATGATTTGGTTTACTTAATACATTAATGATAAGATTATCTTGTTATCTCAGATATGAAAGATAGATAAATATGCAAAGAAATCTTTATCGTCTCACTGTATTTACTGATGTAAAGCTCTTTCTGATAAGTTTGATATGAACTTGCAATTATGATTCCAAATATCATTTTAGAACAATATGATGGTGTGCAGTTCCTTATAGATCTTTATGGATATGCAAAGGTATATGCCAATATGATATCACTTACAGTGAAATGTTGCCGTCCCTCATCTGAAACTATATCCTTGCAACAATAATAAATGGCACTATTTCTGATATGACTGTAGAAGCCTACAACAATGGTGGTGCCCTTTCTGATTTAGATCTTGTTGAATATGCAACCGATTCTTGACACTTGGTCAAATGCTCAACTAGAGCGATCCAATAAGGATGAGACTAAGAAATAAAAACTGATGCGATGCCTTTCTGATTGAGTGCGGTTCTTTATTAATATCTCATAATATGGAGCGTTGGCATCTCTTCACCTGGAATAGACATATCCTTTATTGTTCATGGCCCTTCCTAAATGTTAATCGCATCCTTTCATGTCATTAACAGATGAGGATTAGTTAAGGGATACTGATTGGTTTACTTGATGCCTTCATGATTAATATCAATGCTCATCATTAATTATCCCAAGTCATATGACTCACTTAATGGTTATGACTTAACCACTTGATGCGCTTGGCTTAGAGATATGATCGTTCCTCTTGTGTATTGCTTGTTGAAGATTACTTGATGTTTATTGGTTTGATATGCTGATTATTTATTTGATCATGTCCATTCTAATGATCATTGTTATCTTTGGATTGCTTATGTAGCCATTCAGACTGGATGTTTTCTATTGCTCGAACATGGTTCCTTGAGTCCTCCTTCAATGGAAGGTTTAGAATGAATTATTGGATGATAATTCATCTGATGGCAGCAGTAATGGAGAACGGATTAAGTGTGGATATGTATTGTCTTCAAAATGAATAGAGATTGGCATCAACCTTATAGTCACTGCTTCAATATGTGAAATATCCCTTGCTTTTGATAGACTGAATATGCAAGGAATTTTGTCCAGCAATAGGCTATCAACCTGTTGTTCTAACTCTCAGTCTGTATAACCTGCGTGTTATGCGGTTTCTAGACTGCAGTATAACTCGCGTGTTATGTGGTTTCTAGACTGTTGCAAAGTTTTCAGACTTGCTTTGGAAACATTAACCATAAAGTTCATCAAAGTGTGACTTGCTAATAACTACTGAATGATAGCATAACCCACTAAAATTATTGTGCAACTTGTTTCCAATGTAATTACATGAATTTGAATACAAAATCACACACCTACAGCTGACTGGAATTTAATCAAACAGTTGGCATGAAATCATAAGACAATTGTGCAAATGAGAGGTAACCTTATTACTCCTTATTTAGGAAACAAATGAGATCTTTACAATGACCAAACCAATGCCCAACACAAAGCAATTTATCAAAGATTTTCTCAGTAAGTCTGAGGATACATGGCAGCCATGGACATATGCATAAAACTGAGAAATACAAGGAAATACTGATGCTAGATGAACCTGATATGAATTGCCTAGCCTTGAAATTGAAGAAGCAAGCAATATCCTTTGATTTGGAGCCTTCACAATGCTAAATCAATTTGTTCTTCAAATCGCCCCTGCTGCAAGTATTAAGGTCTGATAATAATAGATTGCCAGCATTAGAAGTCCTCTCTCAACCACTAAACATCATCGCTGCCTTCCTCCAACATAGCGCTTTCATCAAATGGAAAGTTTGATGCCCAAACAAGAAGGAATAAGCAAAATTGTGGTCTTCTACTGTTCTGACTGCTGCAGACGAAAGTGTCTGATAATAACTAATTATCAGCTCTAAAGTCTTCTCTCAATCCCTGAAAATGTTCGCTGTCCTCCTCCAAGTGTAGCGCTATCACCAAATGTTAAGTTCGATGCTTGTACAAAGTAATACAAACCAAATTGTGGGAATGGCGGGTGAACTTCGATTTTGCTTCAGACTGATTTACGCCTGTAACCTTCCTTATTCAACTTCAAATGGATCCTAAGATGAATCGCCTTATGTTCTCAATAAAATCAATTCACATATATGCCAAAAATATCTCCAAATGAACCTAAGTAAAATTGGCCCTTGGCCACCAAAGAAAGCTCAAATGAGATGACTGAAGTATCACCTCCTCAATGCAACCCCTCGAGAGATCTTTCACTCCCTCAGTTATGCTATCAATGGGAGTTTTCATTCCCAAAGACAATATTCTGCAGAAACCCTCGTCTCCACAGACTCCACAAAGCAAATATCAATTCCTGGCTGATTAGAAGTTGAGCTAAACCTACTTTTATACTTTTTTAATCCATCATCCAGAAGCTTCTAGAAATAATATTAATTTAATATTATTTCACTTAAGTGACTTTATGATATAATATTAAATCAAGTCACTTTATTAAATTAATTAAATATAAAGTGATCTTTTAATTTTAATTTATTTGAAACTTTATAAATAATTAACTTAATACCATTAATTAAAATAATTAATTAAGCTATCCCTAAAAAATAATAATAATTTAGACAACTTAACCAATTAAATTTATTTATTACTGTTACTCCAAAAATGGGGACATTACAATATAGACCTCCTTCATGTTGTCTTGATGATGATGTTGGAATGTCATCTTGAATATATTAGGTTATGCATCTATTATTGGTTATACTGATCATATTTGATCAATGTAATCAATGGTACGGTCATGATTTCGTATGTGTAAGATGGTTGTTAGCAAGGTCATCATACATGACAATATGTGAGCTTGGTATGATGGTACGGGCATGATTTCGTATGTGTAAGATGGTTGTTAGCAAGGTCATCATACTTTATATGTAAGCCTTCATTCCTTGATGGATGGCTAACATATCAATTTCTTGTCTATCCTTACTTCTCTTCTTCATTGGGTTCCTTGAATGGAAAATCACTAGGTTACCAGGTTCGCCTCTGGGCCCCCCTAGTACGGGTCCTGGTTCGACTGGGTCCGTGGTATGGGTCCGGTCCGAACTGGGTTCGACCAGGGTTCAAAAAACCCAGAGGTGGTTCAACCCTGGTCGAACCCAATCGAACCCGGGCGGACCCAGGTCGAACCCAACAGTGTTTATCTTGACAGCTATATGTGTGTGGTCTGGCGCAATCGATTCCTTGTGTTTATTCTTGAGCTTCGTTTCTTTTTGGCAGCCGTTGTATTTGGCACATATTAAATGGCGCAAATTCCAAGTAACATGCGTTATTCTTTTGTGGCTGTGAGTTTGTTCGATGATTTTTTTGTCAGAAATGTTCTTTCCAGCGCCAATTTCTACTTTATGCGTTTCTTTTTGAAACAATTTTGGGCTGCAGCTTCTTTTGTCTATCAGAGAAAATGCGTCATTTGTTGGAAAATGATTTCTCTTTTCTACAGAAAAACCCGTATATGCCAAGGTAGGGGTGTCGCGTTGCTTTTGGAAAAGAAAGTCACTTTTGGATGATCCATTTGATGATTAAACTTTAAGTTTATATTGTTGAAAGTTGAAACAATGATACTTGAATATTTTGTCATTTTGGTATTAAACTTGATGTATATGGATGCTATTATGGTATGATCATGATGCTATGATTACAAGTTTATGTTTGTTTTGTTGTTTATATGATGCTACGTGACATGCAAATTTTAATTCATGCTTATAGGCTTCAAAAATATCAATATATATATATATATATATATATATATATATATATAAAATTTACATGTTTTTGTACTAATGAACCCAAACGAACCCAAACCCCTTTTCAAAATTTTGCAATACCGGCGTACCGGGTTCTTCGAACCCGAACCGGTGCCCGAACCTGAACCGGTAACTTAGGAAAATCATGAAGTCGTACGGAATAAGACGATTTTTCCACAATGTCTTTATGCTATTTATTGAAATAAATATACAACTAACAATAATCACCATGTACAATTGTTATGCTCTTTCACTAATGAAAATCACTATCAAGGCTGCCGCCCTTGATCATATCATTGCTAATCATGATTAGGTCATTGATGGGGACATCACAAGTGGTTTTTTGAGGCACAAACCATTAAATACATTGTCGATCTTGATGTGCTTTGTTTGCCCTCTCGGGTGAATAACTTAAAACATATAGATAAAACACGTAATGCAGAATAATAATGCCATAGATATCAGATGTAATATAAGAGATGTTATTCCAGTCATAATCGTTCCCGTTAAAAGTTACATTTGGAAGTATATAAAGATACCAAGGGGGTGCTGTTGTCGGGAATAATCATTATGTTATGTTTATGTTGTTGTCGGTAATAATGAGTTACGGCGGTCAGTTAGTTAGCCGACGGGTAGGTAGTTGGAGTCGCGACGGTTGTGTCGCACCCCTTCGGCTGTCATATATTGTACCGCCTCCGGGTGTTGGGGGACATGTAATGTTAGTCGTGTCACATGGAATGTTGACGACAGATTATAATATGAACATCTTTTGACATTAATGGAAAGCTACATCCTTTGTAATTGCATTGTGCATTGCTGTTTAGTTTCTGTATTCTTCCTGTTTACCCAGTGAGGTAAACATTTGGCGCCGTTGCCTAGACGAACTCAGGAACGGAAGACACGGATGGCGCACAGACACAATGGGCCTACCCGTTGGTGAAGTAAACCCGGAGAACCGACGACAGCAAATTTTACGAGAATTTCATGAGCGCCAGGATGACGGACGTAGGGAAGACCGACGAAGGACAAATAATCCTTAAATTGTGAAAGGAGAGAAATAAAGAACACTGTTGATTGTATACAAAAGAATGAATTAATAAAGACGTGTTGTGTTTTGATTTATGTGTTGAGAAACATGAAATTGTACCACAATTAATGCCCAATTTACTGAATAAAGACAGAAATAAGAAATTAGAACCCGACGAGTGGGAGGCTGCGCAGAAGGCTTTGATTCTGGAACAACGTGTAGAACGTAGACGGAGGCTGAGGCAACTTGCCGAAGGACGACCTGCCGAAGGGTTGCCCGAAGGGAACCAAGGAGGTGTCACGGAAGGTGCAGAAGCCGAGGGGAATTTCTACGCGTCGCCAGACTACGGTAGAGCGAGAAGCCTTGAAGAGTTTCTGGAGGAAACTAGGTTACGGAGAGAACTAGTTGAAGAGACTCGAGATCGGTTCAAAAACTTATCTCTCACGCCACAAAGGGAGGATCACCGAAGGGAGCCGGGCACGAGTGACGACGAAGCGCCACAAAGGGAGGATCACCGAAGGGAGCCTGGCACGGGTGACGACGAAGGGGAAGTTAACCGCATGGTAGGTATAAGGCAGAACACCGTACCTTTGGTCACCACCACAGGAGGCATCAGCGGCATCGGAGGGAGCAGCACCGGAGGGCAGACACAACCACAACCACCTCCAAGTAGACGATTTCCATCAATGGCGACCAAACAGAAGTTACCCAAATTCAACGGGGATAGCAAAGATGATCCCGCACGGCATTGCCGTACATGCGAAACCATCTGGACAGCCAACGGGGTGACTGACCAGGATGAATGGATGAAGCAGTTCCCCGCCACACTGAGAGGAGTGGCTATTGACTGGTATGCAGACTTGGATAAAACCAGTGTAACTACGTGGGATGAATTGAAGAAAGCATTCGAGAAGGAATTCCGGCTTCTCCGGGATGATAACGAGATAGTTTCCGAAATCTACGGAACAAAGCAAGGAAAGAAGGAGACCGTACGGGCGTACGGGCGCCGACTAAAAGAGTTAGTCGGGAAAATGGAAAGCCAACCGGCCGATGGCTTGAAGAAGAGGTGGTTTGTCGAGGGTTTGAACCCTAAGCTACGACGGAAGATGAAAATTGTGCCTCCAACATCCTACGACGACGCATACAACCGGGCCATGGACCTGGAAAGTGAAAATAAGACGGCCAAAAAGAGGAAGAATAGATCTTCATCATCATCTGAAGATGATGACACATCGGAAGAAGAGAGTAGTAGTGACGAGAAGCCGAGGAAGAAAGTCACAGCCCTTCAAAAAGATATGGAAAGGATGTTAAAAGAATTTAAGACAATGAAGGGGACTGCAAGTAAGGACGATGAACTATGGTGCACGGAGTGTGAGAGCGGCCACACGAAAGGTGCCTGTCCCAAGAAGGCATTCTGCGACATCTGCCAGATTATGGGGCATTCTACGAAGGAATGTCCATACAATCTGAAGGCACGTAACCAGCAAGTGCTCTTTGCGCAGGAGCAGCCATCCACATCGGAGGCAAACAATAATGCATCATCTGGAGGATACCGGGACAACAGGCGCGGCGGTGGAAGGAATAGCAACAATACCAATAACGGAAGCCGTATCCAGTATGACGCCAAGGGCCGGCCAATTATCCAATGTAGGGCCTGTAATCAGTGGGGGCACTTCGCCCGTGATTGCACGAAGGAAGCCACCCCTCAGCACCTCTGCCGTTGGTGTGGGCCAGGCAACCATGAGGACGCAAATTGCCCGCAGGCAGGGGTTAATCTCCTCAACATTGAGAAGGCTGAGAAGACTGGTGAGAAAGAAGTACTGGCGATCACCCGCGCCCAGACGAAAAAAGCCACTTATCCCGACCCCCGTACGGAGAAGGAGAGATTACGGGATGCAAAGGCCAATATTGAACGTGAGATGACGACCGAACGACGAGACAACGAGGTGGCGAGTACATCATTCCGTATGGAAGCGGAAAATAACATCATTGAGCAAATCTTGCAGATAGAGGTGCCGATAAAGGTAAAAGACCTTCTAGACTCTATGCCACAATTGAGGACTGCCATCCTCACCAATGTGCAAAGCACCGCATCGTCGAGTGCACCACAGGTAGGGGTTCCCGCCACCGCTACGAAGAGTACACCACAGGTGGAGGTTTCCGTCAGCCCTTCGACTGACCCGATGTTACTAGCCTTGAGCAGTGGTAGACACCCAGCTGTGGTAGAAATGGGTATCCGTGGGACCATTCTGAAGGACACCATTGTGGACGGTGGATCTGGGGTGAATGTACTACCAGAAGAAACATGGAAGCGGCTGGGGAAGCCCACCCTGTGGCCACCCACATTCAACCTAGTGGGAGCGGACCAACACGGCATTAAGCCACTCGGCCTGTTGATGGCCCAGCAAGTGACAATTGGTACGCAACCATTCTTGTTAGATTTCGTGGTTATTCCCTCGAAGAAGAAAGGCTATGACGCCATCCTGGGGAGAGTGTGGTTGATCAACGCGAGGGTAAACCACAATTGGAAGAAAAATACACTTTCCATGGAGAAGGGAGGGCGAAAATATACCATTGACCTACACACCCAAGATGTCGGCGAAGAGCTCGCCTCTTCCGACTCGGACTCAGAGGACTCTAATAAAGGGGAAGGGGGTCCCGATGAAAGTAAGGGCAAGAACGCGATGGAGCCGAACAGTGAAGGGGTGGTAGAATTGGAGGGATGTTCTGAAGATGAGGTATGCTCGACTAACGGGCTCTTCCACTGGCAAATGGAGGATTACGAAATGTTCCAAAGCTACAGGCTCGAAGTAGAGGAACCAGAGCAACCAACAGAGGTGTACCTGCCGGAATACAGAGAATATTGGAAGGGAGACGCCCCAAACCCTAGCGGCATAAATAATCCGAAGAGTGTCGGCAACGATTGGAACCCTGTATGGAAGACCGCAGTCTTCAAAATCTTTATTATCCTTCTTCTTCTTATGTACGGGAAGGAGGTCGTGGTCCCTATAGAATTTGTGGTTCCAGGTCTTCCGATGGCCATTGAAAATAGACTTGCCACCAACGGGCCCAAATTGAAACCCTACCACGCGAAGCGCGCAGGGGTCCCGAGAGGCCGGACGAACACCCGAGAGCCTGAAGGGGGACCCGAGAGGATGGAAGGGGACCTAAGAGGCTGGGCAAGCGACTCGAGAGGCACGGGACAAAAGCAGGAGACTTTTGGGCGAGGAAAATCGAGAAGGATGAAGAGCGATCCTACAGACAGGGGACTCGAGCCGAAGACTCTCTAGACAACTTGAAAAAAATAAAAAATTTGGAAAAAATCGCACGGTCGTACGACAGCGACCGTATGGTCAAAAAAAAAAAAAAAAAAAAAAGAAAGAAAGAAAGAAAGAAAAGAAAAAAAAAGAAAAAGAAAAGGGAAAATGGTCACCGTGCGATGGAATCACCGACGGTGGCACCACCGTGCGGTGGAACCACGGTGCAGTGGCACCACCGACGGTGGCACCACCGACGGTGGCACCACCGACGGTGGCACCACCGTGCGGTGGAACCACCGTGCGGTGACACCACCGTGTGGTGGCACCACAGACGGTGGCACCACCGTGCGGTGGAACCACAGACGGTGGCACCACCGTGCGGTGGGAGCCACCGAAGGCAGTCACCAAGCAGCCCGCGGAAGAATAAAACGCCGCACACCGCCGAGGAAAGGAAGAAGCGACCACACCGCATAGCCGACCTTGGCAATAAAACCCCGAGGAGGAAGAAGACACCGAACACGGCCGAAGGCACATCACCGCGCAGCTAGGGAAAGGGACGCACCGCACGATCGGATCAATAAACACAGCCCACAAGCTACCACAAGGAGTGAAGCAGATGGATGGGGTCGAGGGTTCCTACAGATTGATCCGCCGCTTAGGGAGAGCGGGATTTCGCACAATTCCACACAGCCACGTAAGGGCAAAACGATCGCCACAGGTAGACCAAGCAGCTGCACAATTGGAGGTGGTATGGCGGAACATTACAATGCCTAAAAAAAAAAAAAAAAAAAACGACGGCGGCCAGATTTCAAATGATTTGCTGGAGTTTGAAGCCAGGACACTGGAAATTCAGAGTAGAAAAGAAAGGTTTTTGGCATCTTGAAATATCACAGAAATGCAGTGCGCCATGGACTTTTGTGGGGTTCTGAAGGTTGTAAATTGGTGTTGGCGGCGGGGGCGCTGCCCCTGGACCCCACCCTGTACTGCGACAGGGAGCGCACCTGGGGCGCTGCCCCAGGACCCCGCGAGGGGCGCTGCCCCTCGACCCCGCTGGGGGCGTTGCCCCCGGACCCCCAGTTTATTTTTGAGCTACAAAATACCACGGGAAGTGTTGTGCTTGTCCGTACTGTAAGAAAGAAGCCTGCAGCTAAGCATTGGCGGGGAAGAAATAAGCCGTAGAGGGAGACGGATTTGGAGGTTGCAAACAAACAGAGTTTGAGGGAAGGCATTGCAGGTCCGCGCAGTTGTATGACAACAGGGAGTTATTCAGTTCAGTTTTTAGCTTTTGGGGAGTGTGATGGAGGATTTGAGATGTCTCCTAGTATTTGTGCCAGCGGATTGTGGCCACCTCTAGGCATGACTGGTACGCTTTGAGGAACTCGGAGGATGTCTCGGCTAGACGTGAGGTTGCCGTGGTGGATGCATAGAGGGCTCGGGAGGAGCTGACCACCAGGTTGGAGGCAATAGTCGCGTGAGACTTAGTTCAGCGTACCAAGGAGTTGGATGCCGGGAGAGCAGCACGGATGGCTATTGAGGACAAATTGGCTAGGGAGACAGTATCATTTGAGTAGCAGTTGGTGGATGCTGAGACTGGAAAACGTGTTTTGCAGACAAATTTGGGTTAGGCACAGGAGGACTGTGATGGCAAAGGAAGCAATATTGGTGAAATCCGCACTTGAGCATCGGATGGTAGTAGAAAAGGGTTTTCAGGTGAGGACGCAGCAAGTGTATAAGATCCGAGCCCGACTAGCATCAGTAGTTCCTGCCGTTCATCTCTATTTTGTATTAAGTCGTCGGAGTCGACTTCTTTTCTTGGGGGGGATGATGTTGTCGGGAATAATCATTATGTTATGTTTATGTTGTTGTCGGTAATAATGAGTTACGGCGGTCAGTTAGTTAGCCGACGGGTAGGTAGTTGGAGTCGCGACGGTTGTGTCGCACCCCTTCGGCTGTCATATATTGTACCGCCTCCGGGTGTTGGGGGACATGTAATGTTAGTCGTGTCACATGGAATGTTGACGACAGATTATAATATGAACATCTTTTGACATTAATGGAAAGCTACATCCTTTGTAATTGCATTGTGCATTGCTGTTTAGTTTCTGTATTCTTCCTGTTTACCCAGTGAGGTAAACAGGTGCGAGCGCCAACCGTCGCACCGCAACTGCCACCCCTCGGTTGCCAACTAACCAAGACAATTACAACTTAATTAACAAGTTTTATTTTCATGTACAATATTGCCGCCAACATCATCCCCCCCAAAAGAAAAGAAGTCGTCTCCGAACGACTTAATACAAAATAGAAATGACATTAAACAAAACTGCTGACGCCAGTCGAGCCTGGAACACACACACCTGTTGCGTCCTTGCCTGAAAACTCTTGGCTGCTACCATCCGATGCTCAAGTGCCTCTTTGACATCACAGTTCCCCTTGCCTAAACCAAACTCATCTGCAAAACATGCTTTTCAGTCTCAACCTCCACCAACTGCTACTCAAATGATATTGTCTCCCTAGCCAATTTGTCCTCGATAGCCACCCACGCTGCCCTCTCGGCATCCAACTCCCGGGTACGCTAGGCCATGTCTCACGCTAGTACTGCCTCCAACCTGGTGGTCAACTCCTCCCGAGCCCTCTCTACATCCACCAAGGCAACCTCACGTCCAACCGAGACACACTCCAAGTTCCTCAAGCGTACCATTCCTAGCTGGAGGTGGCCACAACCCTTTGGCACAAAGGCTAGGAGACACCTCAAATCCTCCATCACACTCCCCAAAGGCTGCTAACTGAACTGAATAACTCTCTGCTGTCATACAATTGTGTGGACCTGCAATGCCTTCCCTCAAACTCTATTTGTTCGCAACCTCCAAATCCGTCTCCCTCTACGGCTTATGGCTTCCCCGCCAATGCTTAGCTGCAGGCTTCTTTCTCACCATACGAACAACCACAACACTTACCGTGACATCTCCAATGCCCTCCGTCCAACTCCAACAAGTGTACTGTAGCTCAAAAATAAACTGGGGTCTGGGGGCAATGCCCCCAGCAGGGTCTGGGGCAGCGCCCCAATGGGATCGAGGGGCAGCGCCCCAACGGGGTCGAGGGGCAGAGCCCCTCGCAAGGTCCGGGGGCAGCATCATTTCTGTGATATTTTATGATGTCAAAACCCTTCTTCTACACTCCAATATTTTCAGTGTCCAGGCTCCAGATGTCATCGAATAATGTTTCAATCTAGTCGTCGTCATTTTTTTTGTTTTTTTTTTAAAGTTTCCTCTGTCACCGATGGCACCCCGGCCATACAACCTCCTCATTCGGTCAACAACAGCACTGACACCTCCAATCGTACGGCCACCTTCCCGTGCAGTCAACACCCCTCCACCGTACGACTGTGTCTGTGTTTGTTTGTGCGGTGTTGCGTTTATGTCTCTAGTGGCGGTGATGTCCACCGTCGGTGTTACCACCGTACGATGGTGTCCACCGTCGGTGTTGCCACTGCACGGTGGTCCACCGCCGGTGGTCCCACTGTGGCTTCCTTTTTCCGATCGTACGGTCATTGTCGTACGGACCCGTACAACCGTACGTTTTTTTTGTTTTTTTTTGTTTGTTTTTCCTCCTAGTCGTACGGGCAACTGTTGTACCGACCAGTACAGCCGTACGTTTTTGTTTTTTTGTTTTTTTTTTCAATTTCCCAATTTAGTTGTCTAGAGAGTCATCGGCTTGGGTCCCCTGTCTCTGGGATCGCCCTTCATCCTTCTCGGTTTTCCTCACCCAAGACTCTCCCGCGTTGGTCCCGTGCCTCTCAAGTCGCCTGCCCAGACTCTCGAGTCCCCTTCCATCCTCTCAGGTCCCCCTCCGGGCTCTCAAGTGTCCAGCCGACCTCTCGGGTCCCCTATGCGCTTCGCGTGGTAGGGTTTCAATTTGGACCCGTTGGTGGCAAGTCTATTTTCAATGGCCATCCGAAGACCTGGAACCACAAATTCTACAGGGACCACGGTCTCCTTCCTATACATAAGAAGAAGAATCATAAAGATTTTGAAAGCTACGACCTTCCACACAGGGTTCCAATCGTTGCTGACACAATTGATCTTCAGATTATCTATGTCACCAAGGTTTGGGGCATCTCCCTTCCAATATTCTTTGTATTCTGGTAGGTACACCTCCTCTGTTACTTGCTTTGGTTCCTCTACTTCGAGCCTGTTGCTCTAGAACATTTCATAATCCTCCATCTGCCAATGGAAGAGCCCGTTCAATGACCCTGTCTCATCCTCGGAGCACTCTCCTAGTTTGAGAATCCCTTAGTCATTGGGCTCCCTGCAGCCCCGTCCTTCGTCCCTCGGGTCGCCTTTTCCTTCATCCTCCGATTCCGAAGATGATGCCAGTTCCTTGTCAACAACCTGGGTCCTCAGATCAATGGTGTACTTCCACCCCCCTTTCTCTATAGAAAGGGTGTTCTTTTCCCAGTCGTGGTTCACCTTTGTTGTAACCAACCACCCTCTGCCTAAGATGGCGTCGTACCCCTTCTTCTTGAGTGGGATTACCACAAAATCTAGTATGAAAGGTTGCGTGCCGATGGTGACCGATTGGGCCATTAGGGTGCCAAGTGGCTTGATGTCGTGTTGGTCTGCACCTACCAAGTTGAACGTGGGTGGCCATAGTTTTGGCTTCCCCAGCTTCTTCCACGTATCCTCTGGCAGTACATTCACCCCCAAACCTCTGTCCACGATGGTGTCTTTGAGGATAGCCCCGAGAATTCCCATCTCTACTACAACGGGATGCTAACCACTATTTAAGGCCAACAACATTGGGTCAGCCAAGGGGTTGACCGGAACTTCCGCCCGTGTGGCATGCACAGGTGCCTGCGTAATGGTTTGTATGGAACTAAAAATGGTGGTTCTTAACTATGGCATTGTTTCTAGAAGGTCCTTTACCCTTATAGGTACTTCCATCTACAGTAATTGCCCAATGATGTTATTTTCCACTTCCATACGGGATGATCGCCACCTCGTTGTCCCATCGTTCGACCGTCATCTCACGTTCAATATTGACCTTTGCCTCCCGTAATCTCTCCTTCTCGGTACGAGGGTCGAGATAAGTGGCTTTTTTCGTCTAGGCCCAGGTGATCGCCAGTACTTCTTTCTCACCAGTCTTCTCAGCCTTCTCAATGTTGAGGAGATTAACCCCTGCCTGTGGGCAATTTACGTCCTCATGGTCGCCTGGCCCACACCATCGACAAAGGTATTGAGGGGTGGCTTCCTTCGTGCAATCACGGGCGAAGTGCCCCCACTGATTACAGGCCCTAAATTGGATAATTGGCCGGCCCTTGGCGTCATACTAGGTACGGCTTCCGTTATTGTTATTGTTACTATTCCTTCTGTCGCCGCGTTTGTTGTCCCGGTAACCTCCAGATGATGTCGTTGTGTTGGTTTGTTGGGCCGTACCCGCTGGTGCAGATGTTGTGGCCTGCTCCGTGAACAACACATGGTTCATTTGCGTACTTTGGGTTTTCATGTTGTATGGGCACTCCTTGGTGGAGTGTCCCATCACTTGGCAAATCTCGCAGAATGCCTTCTTCGGGCAAGTACCCTTTGTGTGCCCCTCCTCTTTGCACTCAGTGCACCATAGGTCCCCTTCGGTCCAACTGGTGCTTCTCATTGTTTTGAATTCCCTCCTCATTCGCTCCATGTCTTTCTGGAGCACTTGCACCCGTTTGCCAGCCTCGCTGTCGCTGCTGCTTTCCTGTGACGAGTCATCCTCTTCGGACGAGTCGTCCTTCTTTTTCTTTGATGTCTTGGTCTCGCTCTCGAGATCCATCGCTCTATTGTATGCGTCTTCGTACGATGTAGGTGGAACGATTTTCATCTTCTTTCGGAGGGAATGCTTTAGTCCCTCCACGAACCATCACTTTTTCAACCCATCTGCTGGTTGATTCTCCATTTTTCCCAATAGTTCCTTCAGTCGCCGACTATAGGCTCGAACAGTCTCGTTCTTGTTCTACTTCGTTCCATAGATCTCAGTGACTATTTCGTTGTCATCTCTCAGGAGGCGGAACTCTGTCCCAAACTCCTTCAGGTCGGGCCATGTGCCGACTTTGGCCTTATCCATGTCTGAGTAACAGTCTATGGCCACTCCCCTTAAAGTTGCTGGGAACTGTGTTACCCATTCGTTATGGTCAGTAACACCATTCGCTGACCATATGGTTTCGCACGTTCGACAATGGCGGACGGGATCTTCCTTCCCGTCGCCATTGAACTTCGGCAGTTTCTGTTTACTCCCCATCGATGGGGGTCGTCTTCCTGGAGGTGGCTGTGGCTGTGTCTGTGCCCCTGCGCCACTCCCTCCGGTGCTAGTGGTGTGTCCTGCATGGGTGACTGGAGGTACAGTGCTTTGCCTGCCGAGTGTGGCACCTACCGTACGGTTATCCTCCCCTTCGTTGTCACCCGCGCCCACTCCTAGCTACCTTTGGTGATCCTCACTTTGTGGTGTAAGGGGTAAGTTTCTAAACCGATCCCGGGTCTCTTCGACTAGATCTCTCCTTAACCTTGTTTCCTCCAGAAACTCTTCGTGGCTCCGCACCCTATGGTGTTCTGGCGATGCGTAGAAATTTCCGTCGGCTTCTCCACCCTTCGTGAGACCTCCTTGGTTCCCCTCGGGCCACCCTTCGGCAGGTCATCCTTCGGCAAGTTGCCTCGGCCTCCGTCTCCGTTCTACTTGCTGCTCCAGAATCAAGGCCCTCTACGCGGCCTCCCACTCATCCGTTTCTGCTTTTTTATTTCTATCTTTATTTATTATATTGGGCATAAATCACTTCCATACATAGCAAGCACATGCCATGTACTAAAAAAAAAACTTTTATTATTTTTCCTTTCGGCCACAATTTATCTCAACATTGTGTCAGGATTATTACAGGGTTCAATTTCCCCTTCACCGATTGTTCCGTGTGAGCGTCGTCGGTCTCTAGGTTCATCTCACCGACCGGTACGCCCATCGCGTCCGTGCGTCATCCGCGTCTTCCGTTCCCGAGTACGTCTAGGCAACAGCGCCAAATGTTTGCCCTCTCAGGTGAATAACTTAAAACATACAGATAAAACACGTAATGCAGAATAATAATGTCGTAGATATCAGATGTAATATAAGAGATGTTATTCTAGTCATAATCGTTCCCGTTACAAGTTACATTCGGAAGTATATAAAGATACCGAGGGGGTGCGAGCGCCAACCGTCGCACCGCAACTACCACCCCTCGGTTGCCAACTAACCAAGACAATTACAACTTAATTAACTAGTTTTATTTTCATGTACAATATTGCCGCCAACATGCTTTAGCAACTCCCAACTCATAAGCAACCTTGCCTATCCTCCTCACTAGACTATATGGTCCATAAAACCATGGCTTCAACCTCTTTGCTCCACTCTTCTTCAAGGAAGATTGCCTGTAAAGCTGCAATTGCAAGAAAACCAAGTCATCAATCTCAAAAGATTTTTCCACCCTATGTTTATTTGTAGAACTTTTGCTAATTTTGAGCATGTTGGCGATTTTCCTTAAGGGACTTCAAAATAACCTAGCTCTCTCAGGCCCAATCCTTGGCTTCCGGAACCCTCCTATCAACAACGACCAAATCCACAAGATATGTAACATCATACCCATATAGTGCTTTGAATGTACTCATGTCAATGACATGTGGTATGTGGTATTGTAACAATGCTCCCCCTAATCCAATCCTTCTACTACCCTACTACATAGTTCTTTAAATACCCACTACCCACTTATTGACAATCTTCGTCTGTCCATTCATCTCTAGGTGGTGACTAGTACTTAGAGCCAATTTGGAACCTATCAATTTGAAAACATCCTAACAAAACATGCTAAGAAACCCACTATCCTAATCACTAACAATGTTCCTAGGCCATGAAGTCTATACACCTTTCTAAAACACAACTCTACAACTTGAGGTCCCTTACCCTCAATCAATATAGCATAGAAGTGGGCATACTTAGTCAAGCCATCCACCACAACAAAGATGCAATCCTTGCCCTCTATTTAAGGAAGACCCATGATAAAATCCATTCATATGCTTTCCCATTTCTACTCTAGAAAGGGTAGGAGCTGTAACAATCTTGCTGGGAAGTTATGCTCTGAATAATTCTATTGACACATCATACACTACCTAACGTGTCTCGAGACATCATCTTTGAGTCCCATCCGTGTGAATGTTTCCCTAACCTATTTGTAGGTCTTAAAGTAGCCAAGGTGCCCTACTAGAGATGTGTCATGAACAACTCTCAATATCTTCTCTTTCATTTTTTATTATAGAACTGGGTAAATCCTATCTTTGAATGAAATGAGATCATCCAGTATCTCGTACTTGTCATTCTGCACCTTCCATTCAATGACAAAATAAGCAAATGCGATCTTGGAGTACTCAACAAGAGATGGGCCTTCCAATCTGATCTCTATTATCAAACACAGAGAGGGCATCTGCAACTACACTCCTTTTTCCCTTAGCATACACAATATCCAAATAATAGGCCTGCAATTTGATAACCGGCCTTAACTGCCTTTCATTCAAATCCCTCTAGTTGAGGAAGTTTTTATTATGCAATGCTGCCTCTCAAACAAAAAAATTAAACAAATCTTTCCTTGTGAACCTAAAGTAGCTTTAAAAATTGTGCAGGTAGTGTCAAGCAAAAAAGGTTTGGAGTTGAGCAACAAGCCAAAATCAGCAATAAGGGGAGAATTGGTTGCTAATCTTGATTTTGTGGTAGCAAATGCAAATCTGTGCCTTTGGTTGCTTGAGATATTCTTGCCTGGCCAATTTGAAGACATGAAAACAACAAAAGATATGGGTGATTGTGTAATGTCCCCTACTAGGAGGCAGTCAATTCCTGTAACTTAATAATAGATCGGATCTGATCGATGATCCCATCATTATTTGATTTTGACTCCTTTCCTTATATCTCTCAACGTGAGGGAGAGGTCACACCTCTTCATTATGGACGCCCTTTGGCAAGAGACACACCCTTTCATCACCAGCACCCTTTGAAAGAGTGCAACTCTTCATTACTTCTGCCCTTTGAAAGGGACACAACCTTTCACAATCAGATCTGCACTTCTTATTTAAATCAGATTGCACTTCTGATTCCCAAATTATCCCTTCTCAAAATGAGGTTCTCTTCTCCCTTTTATATCCCATGTTTGAGAGAGTCGACTTTTCCTTCCATGTTGTTTGACCATTCGTTAATTTAATTAAATTTTAATTATATTTAATTACATTATTTTATATTTTAATTTTAATTTTATTTTTATTCTTTCCTATTTTAATATTATTATTATTAAATTCTATTCCAAAGTGGGGACATTATAGTCCGCCCCACTCAAGATTGCTTGTCCTCAAGCAATGATCATGGTATGTTCAAAATGATTCCCCATATGAAATGGCTTTTGAAACACTCATAGAATATACATGCTGATACATTTTTTGTAAAAACCCTAGTTCTTGCCCTAAATCATCATTTTATGTAAAACTACAAATGGAACAAGATGCATACCTGATTGAGATCCTGCAATACGTTAGGAAACCATTGTAATTTATATAAACCATAATATAAATCTTCTAAAAAGGATATTAAATATAAATTCTCTCTACCTAGGATCAAGAACATTAACTTAACCATAGTTATATCTAATTCCTTATCGGAACTCAATCATAAGAGAGTGGGAGTAAGGAGGAATGATAAGGTGTCCAAGAGATCCTCTATCCTAGGCCCAAGAGCGGAGTGAAAGCCAGAGCCCTCTTGGCCTCATGGGACCACCAGTCAAACTACCATGAGGTGGTCTACCTAGTGAGGTATCCTATCACCGTTCTCCTGAATCACTTTCATCCTTATCCTTCTGGTGTGATTGAAATTTTCTCAATAATCAACCATTATGGAGTTTGGAAAGATACAATAGAGTGTCCTGAACGTCCATTCCCTCTAAGTCCAAGAGCGGTGGACTCTGTCTACACCCCCTTGGCCTCATGGGACCATCGGTCAACTACCATGAGGTGGGTTACCTAGAGGAGGACCTCATCACCGTTCTACCTTCTTGTACTTCCTTCTATTACTATCATGGCAGTTCGCTCAGCATATGCATCATAGGGTATTCTTCATACAAATGATAATATGAATTACATATACATTTCATAATTATGTAATTTTAAGACAAGTTTTCTCTCATCCTTGTCTAGCATCACTTCTTAAATGGTTTGCACAATATCGTAGATACCACTTAATGTTAGGAACTTATGATTAGAAGCATGACACACATCTATGACCTCAAATACAATGTCCCTAAATAAATATGTCTATAGTAATCATAAACACTCATGGAGTAAACAACCACATTAGATATGAATCAAACACGAAGCATACATGTGGATATCTGCAAACATGGAGCATACATGTGATTACACATATTGTTAGATTCTTTTTTCTTAACTAGAATGATTCATTAATTCATCTTTAGATTCTTTACCCTGCAGGATGGCAGGATCATTGCTCTGATACCATTGTAATGTCCCCTACTAGCAGGCTGTCAATTCCTGTAACTTAATAATAGTTCTGATCTGATCGATGATCCCGTCATTGGATGTTTTTGACTCCTTTCCTTTATATCTCTCAATGTGACGGAGAGGTCACACCTCTTCATTATGGATGCCCTTTGGCAAGAGACACGCCCTTTCATCATTAGCACCCTTTGAAAGAGTGCAACTCTTCATTACTTCTGCTAAGTAAACAGTGACTAGTTTATATACTATGGTGAGAGGTACGTAGGGAAGAGATGTGTCTTCCCATGTGGGAAGACATATCTCTTCACTACGCAACCCCTCATCCACTTATATAGCATGCTTACATTGAGGAGGATGTACACACTAAAATTGATAAGTGTGGTGCATCTTTAAAACACGCTATAGCAGATAAAATACAACTTTCAGATCATATCTCCAACTCTTCTATTTTGATCACAAAATTTTGAAAGAACTTAACATGGTATCAGAGCAAAGTTAAGGAAGATCATATTAAAATTCTGTAACAATCTCATAAACTTTCACCAGGCTCTTACTAAGATCACGTTCCCATAATCCTAATGGCAACCGGAGTTAGGTTTGAAGATAGATTAGATGGAGCATCAAATTTTGTATCTTGGAAATTCAGGATCATGCTTGTTTTGAAAGAAAATAAAATTGACTCCCATGTCAAAAGTGAAAATCTTGAACCCTCTGATGATACAGAGAAAATTCAGTGGAGCAAGGACACTGAGAAGGCCCTTAAGATAATTGTGGATTCAGTAAGAGACGGCCTTTCAGATATTCAAAGCACTAGCTGACATTTATGAAATCAACAACACTAGCAGGGCTCTCACCCTAAAGAATCAACTACACCATATAAAGATGAATAAAGGAGAAACAGTTACATCCTATTACTTGAGGATCACTGAGCTTAGGGATCAACTATACACTATTTGACATCTAGTAGACAGCAAAGAACTTGCTATGATGGCCCTAAATGGACTTCCTACCTCATGGGAATCGTTCATTCAAGGAATCAGTGCTCGTTCTAAATTTCCTAAGTTTGATAGATTGAAAACCGATTGCATTCAAGAGGAATCTCAGCTTGTCACAAGAGGAATAAAACAAAACAATGGTAATGAAGACATTCAAGTTCTAAACTCTAATTCCCACAAGAAAGGAAAGAAGAACTTTAAGAGAAAGAGGGACAACAACTCAAATGGGAAGAGGTCTTCAAAGAAGAAGAGAGACATTTCTGAAGTACAATGTTTCAGATGTGACCAATATGGGCACTATGGAATGAAGTGTCCAGACAGGATCAAACAAGAAGCTTCAATGGTAGAAATTAAGAAAGGAAGTAATTCAGAGAAGCTAGTCTTCTACTCAGCCCTCTCTAGTCAAGTCACCTCCAGTTTCAACATGGGTGATTGACAGCGGAACATCTCGACACATCTCTGGATTTCGTGAGCACCTAGATACACTTGTGGAAAGTTCAAATGAAGAAGTGACAATTGGTGATGACTCAAATTATCCAGTTATGGGAATCGGAACCTGC
The DNA here is from genome assembly GCF_030272615.1 of Cryptomeria japonica. Lineage (NCBI taxonomy): Eukaryota > Viridiplantae > Streptophyta > Pinopsida > Cupressales > Cupressaceae > Cryptomeria > Cryptomeria japonica. The sequence continues at coordinate 31,740,096 of NC_081409.1, read as the reverse complement.
AATATCAACCTAAAGTCAGGCATATCCCTACAGCTGACTGGAGTTCTATTTGTACCTGGTATAAAGAGAAACCTTGTCTCAGTTTCTGCACTTGAAGATAAGGGTTACAGATTAATCTTTATGGAACGAAAGGTACGTGCTTCGCCAAAGAACTCCACCATCAAGAAAGCCCACACCATTGGAGTAAGACAAGGGAGCCTCTACAGACTTTGCACCACTCCACCTCTAGCCTTGATTCATGAGACTCCAAATTCGAACGAACTTTGGCACAGAAGATTAGGGCACCTTCATTTCCATGCCCTACCTAAGATAGAGAAGATGGTGATCGGCTTACCCAAGCTAAGTCAAAAATCTGAAGGAGCCTGCAAAGGGTGTGCCTTGGGAAAGAATACTAAAGGGTCTTTTAATTCTAGCAACAATAAATCCAAAAATGTATTAGAACTAGTTCATTCTGATTTATGTGGACCCATGTTTGTACCCTCATTAGGGGGATTTTTATATTATGTAATATTTGTAGATGATTATTCTAGGAAGAGTTGGTTATATTTTCTAAGGTACAAAGAGTCTAAAGAAATCCTTTCTAAATTTAAGGAATTCAAAGCTCTTGCAGAAAATATGACAGGTAAGAAAATCATAAACTTAAGAACAAACAATGGGGGGGAATACACTTCTGATATGTTTAAAGATTATTGTATAAATGTTGGGATTAAGAGGGAGTTAACTGTACCTTATAACCCACAACAAAATGGGGTAGCTGAAAGAAAGAATAGGACTATAGTAGAAGCTGCTAGGGTTATGTTGTTTGACCAAAATATAGAAACCTCATTTTGGGCTGAAGCATCTAGGACGGCTCTGTACATTCAAAATAGATGTCCTCATTCTGTTCTTGACAATAAAACCCCTGAAGAAGCCTTTACTGGCAACAAACCTATCATAAGTCATTTCCGAATCTTTGAATAAAACCCCTGAAGCAGCCTTTACTGGCAACAAACCTGACATAAGTCATTTCCGGATCTTTGGGTGTCCAGTCTATATTCATGTCCCCAAAGAAAAGAGGTCAAAGTTAGAACCTTTTGAAAAGAAAGGAGTATTTGTTGGGTACAGTGAAACTTCTAAAGCCTACAGAATATACATACCTGGTCAAAGACAAATTGAACTAAGCAGAGATGTCATCTTTGAGGAAGAAATAGCATTCAGGAGGTCCAAAACCTCTAATGAATTAGAACATCAAGATCCTCCTACAAGATTGGATGAGGATTCCACCCCTGAGATTCAGAGAGAGACCCCTGAAGATGCTGAGCATGAAGTTCAAGGCTTACCTTAGAAGAAAATTATCCCGAAACTAGGAAGAGACCACTTTGGGCTAAAAAGATGCTTCAAGAAGCTGAAAATTATGCTGCTCCAAAGGGGACCTTCAGAGAAAGTAAGAGACCTAACCTATTTTCCAATTATACTGCCTTGATGAGTGAGATCATTGATGCAGAACCTTTCTGTGTTGGAGATGCGCTCAAGCATCAAGTTTGGAAAGATGCTATGTTAGAAGAGTATCAGTCAACTCTGAAAAATGATGTCTAGGATATTGTGCCTAGGCCTAAAGGCAAATTTGTGGTATCTTCTAAATGGATCTTCAAAATCAAACATGCAACAGATGGCAGCATTGAGAAGCACAAAGCAAGGTTTGTTGCCAGAGGTTTCTCACAGAAAGAAGGTATTGACTATGAAGAGACATTTGCTCCTGTTGCCAGATACACTTCTGTCCGAGCAGTTTTGGCTATTGCAGCATCCAAAGGATGGAAAGTCCATCAAATGGATGTCAAGACTGCTAGGCTGAATGGTAAGATTGAAGAAGAAGTTTATTTGGAGCAACCTAAAGGTTTTGTGATTCATAAGGCTGAATCACATGTCTGCAGATTAAAGAAAGCTCTTTATTGACTGAAACAGGACCCCCAGAGCATGGTATAAAAGAATTGATTACTATCTCTTGGAATTAGGGTTTTTCAAGAATCAAGTAGATCCAAATCTCTACTACAAGGTAATCAATGGTGAATTATTAATTCTTATTCTTTATGTTGATGATCTACTAATCACAGGAGAGGATAATTGTATTTCTCGATGTAAGAAAGAATTAGCCTCTGAGTTTGATATGAAAGATTTAGGAATTCTTCACTACTTCCTTGGATTGAAAGTTTGGCAGTAGGCAGATGGTATAATCCTTAATCAAGGAAAATACACCATTGATATGCTCAAGAAATTAAGAATGTTGGATTGTAGATCCATGACCACATCTATGGAGACAAATCTGCACAAGCTAAAGGAAACAGCTGCAGAATCAGAGTTTGCAGATCCTACACTCTACAGACAGATTATTGGATCTCTGATGTATTTGGTAAACACAAGACCTGATATATGTTATGCTGTAAATGCACTAAGTCAGTTCGTGTGTGAACCCAGGGAAATACATCTTGTTGCTACAAAGCATATTCAGAGATATCTTCGAGGAACTATTGGTTTTGGTTTGAAATATAGACATGTAGAACTTGACCTACATGGATTCACTGATTCTGATTGGGCTGGAAGCATAGTTGACAGGAAAAGCACATCAGGATGTTGCTTTAGTTTAGGATCAGGAATGATCTCATGGATACATAGAAAACAGTCATCAATTGCTCAGAGTTCTACAGAAGCTGAATACATTGCAGCCTCCATGGGAGCAAGAGAAGTTGTATGGCTCCAGAAATTGCTTGTAGGACTATTTGGTCAGCCCTTAAATCCTACTATCATCTATTGTGACAATCAGAGTTGCATCAAGCTTTCAATGAATCCAGTATTTTATGACAGGTCTAAACACATTGAGATTCCTTATCACTATGTTTGAGATATGGTGGAAAGGAATGTGATCCGACTGAATTATATTAGTACAGGTGATCAGATTGCAGACATTCTTACCAAGCTTCTCTCTAGGATCAAGATTGAACACTTTAGAGATAAACTTGGTATGGTTGAAAATGTTATTTAATTTTGAGATAGAGTCTCATTTATTCTGATATACTAATATATTTAAAGATGTTTAGTGTGCAAACTCTTTTATTTGTCATGTGTGTGACTCCATGACTGCATGGGCCTTCTGTGAACATTATTGAAGGGTGACAACTTTTCAATAATGAGCACTTGATTCAAATTGATATTGTAAGGTGACAATTTTACAATTATCAATTTAACTATCTTGATGGATATCATGTGACTTGATATCTGTGGACATGTCATGATAGTATATATATATCTCTGAGACATTATGGTAGATATTTGTTGGTTGATATCATTAAATAAACCATAATTATGATAGAGATCTTCAAAGTGAATATTATGAACATAATATTCGTGGACATGCCATGAAATCATTATCAGTATGGTAGGCATCATGTGACTTGATGGCAGTGCACATACCTTACTTGATAACTATAAGTTATGGTGAGTATCATAAGACCTGATATTCATTGTTGAGCCATATCTCTGAATATCACTATGGTGTGATATCTCCTCTCTTCACAATCAATGGATGAACTGTGATGTTTTCTCTAACATGAAATGTGTCCTCCCTAGTTAAGAGGGAGTGTTAATTTTGTAACGTCGGTCGTACTATTTCATGCTTCCAATATATATATATATATTAATTTGATTACATATACTAATATGTTAACATTAACTAATGATAAATAAAACCAAAGTTAACTTATCGTGTTTGACCAACGGTTACACCATTCATGGTATCAGGTGGTAAAGCGATTCTCAAACAAGTCGCACTCCTTCCGATCGGGTAAGTAAACGATGACTAGTTTATATACTGTGGTGAGAGGTACGTAGGGAAGAGATGTGTCTTCCCACATGGGAAGACATATCTCTTCACTACGTAACCCCTCATCCACTTATATAGCATGCTTACATTGAGGAGGATGTACACACCGAAATTGATAAGTGTGGTGCATCTTTAAAACATGCTATAGCAGATAAAATACAACTTTCAGATCATATCTCCATCTCTTCTATTTTGATCACAGAATTTTGAAAGAACTTAACATGTTTGAGGGAGTCACAACTTTTCCTTCCATGTCTTTTGACCATTCATTAACTTAATTAAACTGCAATTATATTATTTTATATTTTAATTTAAATTTTATTTTTATTCTTTTCAATTTTAATATTATTATTATCTATTATTTAATTCTATTCCAAAGTGGGGACATTACAGATTGGAGTGACAAAGAGTGTTTGGCAGAAAAGTATGTGCAAGGAGACGATTCAACATCCTCCATAGTGCTACATGAGGGAAAGGAAGAGCTTGAAGCCTTGAAAAGAGAAATTGATGTCGAGGGCATTTTTTTGTTACATGCATAAGGTTATGGCAGGCTTACATTTTTTGCATGATTATGGGAGGATTCAAGTGAGTAACGACTCTATTCATAGGGACAAGGCTCATTGGGAACTCAATAATGGTCTCTAGTTTCCATCATTGGTAAGGTCTCCAAACTACTGATAGGCTCAAGGAGGCCTAAGGGGAGCAGTGAACATTGTGAAGGTGGTATATCAACTAGTTGTGTATGTGCTTATGAGCAGGGTGAGTACGTATTAATAAGCAGTGATAAGGGGTGGGAGGGATAGAGTTATGTGATCTGATAGTTGATGGGTTTTGTTTAATTTCATTAGATTTTGGGAGAATATACTATTTGGGTTTTTTCTTTCTCTTTTTGCTTTGGCTGGTCTATAAGACAGCGTGGCATATGCATTGTACTATTTGTGGTACATTGACTAGTTGTGTACATCCTTATGAGCAGGGAGAGGGTGGGGGGGGGGTTTATGGAGTTATGTGTGATGATAGTCAATGGTTTTTTCTTTGGTTTTATTAGATTTTTTGGGAGAATATACCATTTGGGTTTTTTATTTTCTCTTTTACTTTGGCTGGTCTATAAGACAGCATGGCATATGCATTGTATTATTTGCACAATAAGGAGGTTTCTTATAGTTGCTTCAAGTGTTGGGTTCAAGTGCCATTTTGTTAGCTAGGTATCACTTTGTTATTGCAAGATGTAGAAAATTTTGTTTTTAAGAGCAAGATCTCCATTAAGTCCCCCACAGAGTTATCTAAAAAGAATACTGGATGTTGAGTTCACTAATATATTGTTGTGCTTGCGCCTAATGGGTGGAGAATTTAAATCCAGGAAATCATAAAGAATCCTTTCAGACTAAAAAAAAGTTCACATTAAGAAAAGAAAAATTGAATAGATTCCATCCATGTTACATATCAAAACAAAAGCATTTCATCATTCAATGTCTAAATGAAGAAAGCATAGCTGATTCGCAAACAGACCAAGCGATACCAACAGCTATTTAAGATGGACAAAAAACCCATTTGGTAGAGAATGTATATGCCATGTAACAATGAACTGGACCCTAATTCAATTTCAGATATAAACTCAAAAGGAATGGGAAAGCCAGTGTCTTAGAAAACTTATGGCTACACAGATGGAGAAGGGAAACAGAGCTTTTCCAAATGCCTGAGTTTGTATCATTTCCAATTTTGTATGATATCGCCTTCTTATTGTAAAATAATAAAAACACAACCATTAAGAGATAGATTGGCATACCAACCTCAACAAATTCAGATCCATTGACAGCAAAGAAAGGAACGCCTGCTTCCCCAGCAATAGCCTTTGCTAGCAGAGTTTTACCAGTTCCAGGAGGTCCAAACAAAAGAACTCCTTTGGGGCAATACACATCAGTACCCTCAAATTCACCAGTTTTCTTCAAAAGTCTTACAACTTCTTGTAATTCGCGCTTGACGTATTCATGTCCAGCAAAATCATCAAATGTGACACCTGTACTTTCCTCTGCAGCAATAAATCTAGCCCTGTGACAAGGAAAAATGAAAAATCAGCAAAGAAACCCCAATACCATTTATCTCACTCTTTCAAACAAAAAAATTAGTACCAAACTTAAAGAGCATGCAAACAAGGCAGCAAAATTTTAAGTACACATTATTACAAACATTTTGGCTTTGACAATCAAATATCTGCAAGGGCAATTATCACATAGCTTCTTGATGCATATTTGCAAGCTAGTGTAAATTCAACTTGTCGGGCTCCTTGATTACTTTTCGTGGGTGTGCCTAGCATGCATAAAGTCAAAAGGGAATGGTACCATCTCCTAGTGAATACTTGGCATCATCACTAAGTTCAATCTGAACTTCAAAATTATGTTTCCTAAAATTGGTAAAGCATTTTAGGGTTCATGTCACATGCCTACATGGGTCCACATACCTAGCATTCTTCAAAACAAAAAAAGAAACCATTGAGAACTCCCTCTCAAACTTGGTAGCAAACTCGTCCATCTGAATTTCTACAGACTCACGGAGGCTACCTCCTCCTAGAATTCCTCTACTTCTTGTCTCAATATTGTGATGCATAATTACCAAACACATGATAACTAAAACACTAGATTTTACTTGAGTTCGTTTTCCATGGCTGTGAGGATCCTACCTCATCATTTCCCTTACCCTTGATCTTTGATTCCAATTCTGTCTAAAGACTTAGGTCACGTCTTATAAACACTATCTTTTCTTCAAATCCTAGTTCATACTCCTAGTTGCTTCAAACCCTAAAAAATCCATTGTTGATTCACCAGGTGCCCTAGTTGGTTCCTTGAAAACCCTAGCTGTAGGTTCAAGCTGCCACTTTTCTAAATCCTTAAAAAATGACCTAAAAAAACTGTTTCTTTCACAAACTTTAGTTTGTTGTTCTAGCAAACCCTAGTCATGGTCCTTACCCTAGTTGTCAATATGGTAAACCCTAGCCATGGGTTATTTATTGTCCTTACCTTAGTTGTTGGTACAAACCACAGTTTGCACATGAGAAGTTTGCCCTTGCCATCACTTTTTTCCCTAGTTGCGGCCTTAAAATCTTAAACCCAAGTTTAAAACTCTAAATGGCCAAAAACAATCAAGACTTTAAACTATACACCAAAAATATTGCAACTTTGATGATTGTGATTTATTGAAGCACAAAGCACATGATTTATTATAAAAATGGTGCGATTTTTACTTGCAAGAACAATCACAATTTTCAGTTCGAAAAATTCACGATTTCCAGCAAAAAATTGCTCGTGATATTTCACCACGAAAATTCTGTAATTTCTTTTTAATTCTGGCTGCAACATTATTCACCTAAACTAGGCCATAATTCATCATGAAAAGTATCCACAAATTTTCAACAAAGAAAACAGCAATTGTCCACCATAAATTGTGCAAATTCCTCAAGAAAATCCTCCTGTGCTCTAATACAATCTTAAAAATTCTGATCACAATGACAAGTACCTAATGCTTTGAAAACATTGAATTGATGACACAAATCATTGAAATTCAAACTACAAAAACAAAAATGGAAGCATACACAAGTAATTACACCTCATAACCTGTTTTTCATTCCTCGAAAATCATATAAGGAAAAACTGATATAACTCACAGTTGCACGAAAATTAATTGTACACTAAATTCAATTTTCCAATCCTTCAGAAAACTTAGTATTTTCATACTTCGAAAGATAATATAAATGAAATGCTTAAGAGTCTTCTATCTTGCTCCATCTTTCTAATTCAGCTAAAAATATAATCTTCCAAAACAGAAATTTTATCTCATGGCAAAGATGACTTGGAAGATAAGTTTCAATCATTAGTGACTATCTAAAATTTATTAGACTTACTTAGCTAAATAAGAGACTTTCACTTTAACAATTAAAGTGAAATACACGATAGACTGATTCAAACCACCTGAACTTTTCCCTGCAAATTCACACTGAACTTGTGCGGACGTTCCTATCCGAGCTAAAAACTCAACAATTTAAAGTAATGGGATATTGTCAAAAATGGAGTGGACCAATCCAAAAGTGGAGAATAAGTGCAACATTTACAAATATAGTTACAACTTTTGTTTGGGTGCTTCCTTAAAGAGACAATTCACAATAAAGTTGATGACAAGGAGCTGACTTAACCTAGCATAATGTGTTTGTGAACTCATTCCTCAACCACCAATATTCACTACAAGCAAATAAATGTTAGCAAGCAAGCATAAGAGTTGTCCCAACTCCTACTCTAGGAGAAATGCTGCAATCAATGTTGTAGACAAGGTGTTTCGTGAGACCCAATGTTGTACCCCTACAAAGGAGATTGTGGATGTACATTGAAAGATCCCTAAATAGGTCTTTTGCTGCCCTGTTTAAATTTTAATTTAAAAAACTATATTTTGGAGCCCTTTTGGTGTTCTTAGAGACTAGACAGAAGATGCAGAAGCGTTTGTTTCTTTGGTGTTGTTTTTTGGTGATGGGGTTTGCAACATATGACAAGAAAGAACATAAAAAAGAAATGTAATCAAGAGATCAGCTTCTGATTTTTTATATGACAGCAGATTACAATCATCTAGAAGTGAAATAACATTCACATGTACAAGCAGAAAACATACCAAGGATTCAGTGCTAGGGTTTGAGGCTGGTTTGCTATCCAGAAAATGGATACAAGCTGAGAAGGATGATGTAGAAGCAGATCAGTGGATCCAATCTGCTTATTCTGCCATAAGATGAATTACCAAGAACAAATTGGGCAAGAACCCAATTACCAGCTGGAAATCCAACCTTTGCCAGGCAAAATTATACAATTTTGACCTTCATTTCCCACTGTTTTGCTCACCCTGATCACAAATCTAGTCAATTGACTGTGATTTCTTCCACACTACCCCTTTCTAATCCCAAGAATGAGATCAAGCACAAGAAATGGAGTTAGAACCCTCCATTTAATTTAAAATTGATACACAGCCTTCTAGAATGGTATGGCACTGCCTGGAATGGTACGGCTGCAATTATGGAACCCACACTTGTTGCAATTTCAAGATAAATTGGTCAGAACTAATGTATCATACCTAATGGTGATTGTTGGGCTGGTTTTATTGCTAAATTGACCCCCATTGGGTCTAGACAAGGCACATCCTTGTCCCACGTGGGTAAATAAGTGGGTAAACCTCCACTACCAATGCAGATCTGAGGATTTACGTCCTCCAAACTCCTGCAATTTCTGCTGCTAATGCAAAGCTGAGAAAATCAGAAAATAAAATAATAACATAATGCCAATTCCCTCGTCCAAAATGTCTAATAACCTTTTCCAAAGAGTGGTGCAACCCTAAATGGAATATCCAACTAAAAAAGCATCTTCCTTGGCATCTTTTAGGTCCACGTAGCTTAAAGGCTTAAAGGCTTTTAAAGAATGACAAGGGTCCCACCATGCCATGTCATTTAAGTGATTTGAGCCACTTTATTAAAACATAAGCCTTTATTAAAAAAAAAAAACTTAGGCTTATAAAGTAACTTTATAAAAGTTACTTTTTCCTTATTAACTTTTGACATTTAGAAATTTTTAAGTGTCTTTATTCATCAAATGCAATGTGGGAATTGCATCAAAAAGATGAGGACATGACATACATCCCTTTTTCTCATTTTTTTAGTGATTTTAAAATTTAGTTATCTTCATTTATGAGTATAGAGTTATTTAAGTATAGAGTTATTTTTATCCTATTTAATGCTTATAAGTCATTAAACCATTTTTTTCTCTCTTCTTATGGTCAATGAAGAAAAGCCCTGCACATATAGGGGCACAAATGAGCTGAGGAATGTATTAGACTTTACTATGCCTACATTGAGGTCAAGCAAAGGCCAATTAAGGATAAAATTGAACACCACTAGACAAAACATCTTCAAGGTTGGTGAGGAGGTTATGAGATGCTTCTACATAGTAAGAGAGGCTATGAAGCCAAGACCACACTTAAGGGAAAGATCATGTAAGTTAGTGAGATCTATAAATGAGCAGTAGGAGAACTCCTTTCTCAGGACATATGTAAGTTGGAAAAGACAATTTCTAGGCTAGGTAAAATTTTCTATAATTTAAATCTACATTTTTTAAAACATTGATTTTAATATTTTTCAATTTTATTACTACATATTGAATTATTTTGTATTTGTAAGACTTATAATGTTTTGATACTTCCATTACATGCATAGTCGAAAAACTAAAAGTAAGGTGTCAAATCTTCAAAGGACTGTTATCTAATTTTTGAACCAACCAGTGCTTCTAGATGTGAGTACAATTAGACTATATTTGAGTACATACACTCAAAATGTTGATGTTATAGCAGCAGGAGATATCTTTCCCCTGACTGCTATCTTAACTATTATTAATACCGTATTCATCGCTATCTTATATCAGCGATCTCATTATTGTTATTTCACTAACTATAGTTAATAGTTTGCATGTTCGATATTCTACATAATGATTATTTTAGTTAGTATCCATTTGTTAATGGATGATTAATAATGGTTGTCTATCGGATGTTAGTGGATCACACCCCTTCCTTGATGTGTCAACCCGATTGGGGTCATGACTTTTCACGTCTCTTGAATGGGTATTTTATCCCTTCAATCGGGGACATTAGGAGATACGATCAGTGAGTGATATGTTGTTCTTATACATGCGATACCTGTGAATGATCTGCTGTGTATATTCGTGTGATGCCTGAGAAATACATTGCTGTGTGGTTCGTAGAAAATATTCACTGTGCACATACGTGTGATCTGTGTGAATTATATGCTATACTTATGCACCCAGCAAACACAAATAACCAAATTAATCATATTGGAGGAAACTAGAGTCTAAGGGAGAAATCGATATCCTCAACATATTGATATATTGCTTCAGATTAATACAATATCAAAGAAATATTAATTCTGTACTTCTGCATATTTAAGTTCTGGTCCAAAATTTAACATGGTATCAGAGCGGGTCTAAGTAAAGATCGTGACCAGAATTATTTTTACAGCGAAATATTCTTCTCTTCTTCTTAGGGTATCTATCTTAACATTGAAAATGGTGAACGGACTCAAGGTTGAAGATAGACTTGATGGTGCCTCTAACTTCACCTCTTGGAAGTTTAGAGTCCTAATTACATTAGAAGAAAATGATATTCTCGAGTTCGTAGAGAAAGAAGTGCCTAAGCCTTCTGATGAGACTGAGAAAACACAATGGAGGAAGAATGGCATGAAGGCCAAGAAGATATTAATTGATTCCGTGAAGGATCACCTTGTGCCTATTATCTCCAAGTTGAAGACAGCTAGAGAAATGTTCAAAACTTTGGAGGGATTATATGAGATCAATAACACCAACAGAGCTCTTGCTTTAAGGCAACACCTTCATCACATCAAGATGGCTAAAGGAGATTCAATCATCTCTTTCTTCATGAAGATTACAGAACTAAAGGATCAACTATATGCCATTGGAGACATAGTTGAAGATAGGGACTGTCATGTTGGCACTTAACGGTCTTCCTTAATCTTGGGAGCCTTTTATCCAAAGTATTAGTGGAAGATCTAAGCTACCAAAGTTTGATCATCTTAGAGCAGATTGCATTCAAGAGGAATCCAAGTTCGCAGCAAGAGGTATTAGTCGTAGCTCTCACAATGAAGACAATTATGCTCTTGCTGCTCAAATTAAAAAGAGGAAAAGAAGAGAAGGGAGAAAAGGAAATTTCAAGAGGAATAGAGACAAGAAATCAGATGTTGCTCCTGAATCAAAGAAGATGAAGGATCTCTCCCATATTCAGTGCTTCAGATGTGACAAGTATGGTCACTATGCTAAAGATTGTCCAACAAGACCAAAGCATCATGCCTCTACTGCGGATATGAATGATGTCTCTCCTCTGAAGGAATCAAGAGATAATTCAAGTGGATTTCTACTCATCTCTGCCCTATCAAGCAATGTTTTTGCTTATTTGAACTCCAAGGAATATTGTCAAATACTTTGCATACATTATTTGTACTTGCTGTTTTAACTTCAGTTTGGTTTGCAATTACTTTTGATGCATGCAAATGAAGTTTGAAGGCTTGCAATGATCATTAAATTGAATAAGTAAGATGTAAATGCTATTCTTGTCTTTTTTGAATGCAAATAGATGACCCACACAATGTAAATATGCACCTACAGCAACTAGACATTAACTCAAATAGTTGGCATGCAAACTGTTATGCTATCTATGAAGATTATAGCCATAAGCATTATATCAAACATTTATCATGCAACCTCTCCTTCCTTCATTGAACTTGTTCAACAATTCTTACAACCAAATGCATTTCCAAATGGAGGATGAAGTTCATTAAATTAAAACCTGATTGCTGGCAGGCACTGCTGGGTCTAATTTAGATTCCAACCTGCTGCAGTAATTAACTTCTCCACCTTTAGAAATATTCGCTTCACCTCTAGAAGAGTATGGCTAGGGTAGAAAAGAGTACGACTGAGTGTGAAAAGGTTGCACGACATGTAATTACTGTGCCAAGCATTGAATTAACACAGCCCCATAATTATTCTACACTTACAAAAAATCTGATCATAAACCTTGATCGATCTTTCTCCAATTTGCACAAATTTGACTGTTGGTTACAGCCAACTCAAAAGCAACCCTCGGAAGATATTTCACCACCTCAGGTAGCTGTCACAATGAAGTAGCTACCCACTCCAATGCCAAAAAGCTCTGAAAACTTGCAGAAACCCTTGGTCTCTCCAAATCACAATGCTCTCCAATATCAAGCTGAAAGAAATAACAATCACATAATGAATTCAATTTAGCTTGAAGACACTTACATTCTCCACATGGTTCGATTTCCAATAAAGCAATTTAAATAACATTTAAAATGTTATTTTCATTTAGACTTAGGAAATCTTTTAATTTCTCATTAATAATGGACCCCATAATTAATTGTATTAATGGCCCCCTTTCAATGATGACTTGAACCTCAACTTAAGTGAATTTATAAAGTTAAATTTTAACTTTATAATAATCCATTTAATGATTTAATATTAATTTTGCCATTAAAATCTTCATAACTCCCAAAATACTCAACATTTTGATTTGTTGTCTGAAACAGAAGTTCATCCTGCTTTTCCCCATGTGACCAAAAGCACTTTCTAAAAATAGAAAGGTCCCCTCTCTATGAGCTTCTTGCTTACTATTAATAGTAAGTATGGCAAACGTATAGCAAATGAATTCCAAATGATAACGAACGAAGACCAAACCGAAGCATACTGAACAATGGAGATGATACAAACCTCAGGACACCCTCTAACCATCCTCATTCGCCTATGAGGGTCAGAAATGATAGGCTAATCATCCAAAAATCCATGTCTGCTAAAAAGGGGGCACTACACACATGGTTGATTGATAGTGGCACTTCACGTCACATTACAGTTATAAATAATATCTTTCAAAATTAATAGAAAGGAAAACTCATCTTCAAGTGGTAATTGAAGATGATGCTTGCTATTCAATATAAGGTGCTGGAAACACCTCTCTTCACCTAGATTCTGGCATCCCTCTTCATTTGAGTGACGTCTTGTTCGTGCTAGGAATCAAGAGGAATCTTGTATCAATTTCAGCTTTAGAAGACAAAGGATATCAAGTTGCATTTTCTGAGGGAAAATTTCTTGCTTGGCCAAAGAACTCTAGGATCAAAACAGCCCAAGAGATTGGTGTTCGTCAAGAGAGTCTTTGGTTGTCCAAAGAACTCATAGAATATTGGAAAACAAGATTCCTGAAGAAGCATTTACAAGTGTGAAACCTGAGGTTAGTCATTTAAGAATATTCGGTCATCTTGTTTATATTCATGTGCTTAATGATAATAGATCTAAGTTAGAACCAACTGGCAAGAAAGGAATATTTGTGGGTTAAAGTGAATCTTCAAAAGCCTACAGAATTTACATTCCAGGCAGAAACAGATAGAGATCAACAAGGATGTCATTTTTGAAGAAGGTGTTGCATTCAAAATATCTAAAGGTTCATACATGGAGATAGATAATGAAGACTAGGAGACTCCTCAGGACATGGATGTTGATCATACTCCCGAGATTCAGAGGGAGACTACTGAACCTGAAGAGGCTATTGATCCAATTGAGCCTTTGGAAACTACTGATGGTCCAAGAGATATTGCTATAGGTAGAAAGAGACCTCTATGGGCTAGACAGACTATGCAAGATGCTGAAAAGTATGCAGCTCCTAGAGGCACATTCAAAAAAAGCAAAAGACCACAAAATTTTTCAGGCTATGTAGCAGCAATCAGCCATATCATTGAGTCTAAGCCTTCCAGTGTTGAGGAAGCATCAACTTAGCAAGAATAGAAAGATTCTATGACAAAGGAGTATCAATCCATTCTCAAGAATGATGTTTGGGATGTTGTACATAGACCAGAAGGGAAATCAATTGTATCTTCCAAGTGGCTTTTCAAGATCAAGCATACAACTGATGGAAGCATTGAAAAGTACAAAGCAAGATTTGTGGCTAGAGGATTCTCTCAGAAAGAGAGAATAGATTATGAGGAGACCTTTGCTCCTATTGCTCGGTATACATCCATCAAGAGTATTATTGCTATTGCATCAACTAAAGGATGGAAGCTACACCAAATGGGCGTAAAGATAGCATTCCTTAATGGTGTAATTGAAGAAGAAATGTACATTGAACAACCAGATGGGTTTGTGATTCATGGAAAGGGATCACATGTATGCAGATTGAAAAAGGCATTGTATGGCCTTAAACAGGCACCTCATGCTTGGTATGAGAGGATTGATCGATACTTGATGAGCTTGGGATTCTCCAAGAATGATGCAGATTCAAATCTCTACTTCAAGGTAATTGATGGTGAGACTCTAATATTGGTTCTTTATGTTGATGACTTGTTTCTTACTGGAGAAGATCATCTCATTGTCAAATGCAAGGAGTTAGCTTCTGAATTTGAGATGAAGGATTTAGGTCTTATGCATTACTTTCTAGGATTGGAGGTGTGGCAGAGACCCAATGAGATTATTCTAAGTCAAAGGAAATATACTATAGATATCTTGAAGAGATTTGGGATGGTGGATTGCAAATCTATGACTACACCGATGGAAACAAATTTGAAGAAGTTAAGTGAGTTTGCAGCTAGTTAAGATCTAGTAGATCCTACTATGTACCAATATTTATTGGATCATTAATGTATCTAGTCAATACCAGACCAGACATTTGCTATGCACTGAGTGCCCTCAATCAATTCATGTGTGAACCAAGGCAAATTCATCTAGTTGCAGCTAAGCATATCTTGAGATACTTGTGTGGCACAGTTGGACATTGTTTAAGAGATTCTTCCAGTGTAGATCTAAAGCTACAAGGCTACTCTAATTCTGATTGGGCCAGAAGCATAGTTGACAAGAAAAGCACCTCTGGATGTTGCTTTAGCTTGGAGTTTTCCATGATTTCTTGATGTAGCAGGAAGCAGTCTTCAGTGGCACTAAGCACTGCAGAGGCCGAATATATTGCAGCATGTGTAGTAGCTCGAGAAACAGTGTGGCTTCGGAAGCTCCTTGCAGGATTGTTTGGACAAACATTGGAGCTGATCGTCATTATGTGACAATCAAAGCTGTGTGAAGTTGTCTGTCAATCCAGTGTTTTGTTTAGTCCTAAAGGTATAGTGGTGGATAATCAATAACCCAGCAGTACCTGCATATACTAAGCATTCACAGAACAGAATAATTGTACATCATAACACGAATGACAGATGATAATAATCAGACCAGAAAGTTATATCTTTATTCCAATGTCTCCAATGGTTCATACATCATCCCCTGCCGAGGTTCCAACCAAACACTATATAGACTCGACGGTTGGCCAAGTTGCCAACCGTCACCAACTCCCAACTACCCGACGGGAACCTCTCGACAGTAGCAAAACATAAACACACATAACACACTTATAATTATTATTCGTACTAACATACGTTTTTACCCTAACATTATCCCCCCCAAAAACGTAGTCGTCTTCCAGACGACTCAGACAAGAGAAACTGAAATAAAACATGGCTAAGACTGAGAAGAGGGAGGAGGCGTCCCTGTAGTGGTAGTAGGCTGAGGTCGCTGCCCGACCTGAGTTTTCAGATTCTTTTCTGCCATTAACTGTCGTTCCCGTGCTTTCTTTACCATGTGAACAACTTCCTTCAGCTTTCCCTCTTTTTGCTCCAGCTGTGAAGTGAGCGTCGCCACCTGGGCTGCCAATGCTTGTGCCTCCTCCTGCATGCTACAGCAAGCCTCATATGTAGTCATCTTCATTTCCATCTCCTTCCTCAAGCTTTTTCCAATTGTAGCCAACTCCATCTGCTTCCTGCTCTCTTTTTCCAGGGCTACTATGTAGATCGGTTGGGCCTCTTTCTCCACTTGATGTTGCTGCATCTGTATGTACACCTCGCGAAAAGTTCCCTCCATACTGCGGAAAGTGGTGCCTAAGGTACCTGAGCCTCCTATCACGCACCTGTGGGTTCAGTTCTGAATCATCTCAGGTGTACTATTATCCAGCCATCCCTACTGCTCGAGGTGCTGGAACTCATCCTTGCACCCCTATGCCATAAAATGACATAGCTGTGTAGTGTCGGCTGAATTACCAACCTCCATCTATCCAGTCAACTGAGCCATGCCGCGTGCAACATCCGAGAGTCCTTGTAGCCCCGTCAGGAATCGTCTGAGTGAGCCTGTTGGGTCACTCGGATCAGGTAGTGTGATATGGAGTCCACTGAAAGTGCCCTCCAGGCCACTGCTCTGCTCGTCCTTTCCCTGCTACGTCTGATCAGTGGGTCTCTCCTCATCTGGGATAGTGACCTTGCTATCTGGAGTCACATCGGGCCTAATAGCCATGTTATGTGGTGCGAGGGAGGGGGGCAAGTGTGGGGCAAGCACGAACTGTCCTAGCCACCCGTCCAGCGACGCATCCATATCCTCATCTGTCATAGTACCCAGGGCTGCCTCTAAGTTAGCTGATGTCGTACCAGTCTCTGCTGCCCTCATACCAGTTCCCGCCATACTAGTTCCTGCTGCCACTGTGCCGGTCTCTGCTGCCATCGTACCAATTCCTACTTTCGTCGTACCAGTTTTTGCTGCCAGTACGGCTAAACTGATATGTGGCAACGATACTCGTCGTTGTGCCGACGGCTCCCCTTCGCTAATCTTCTGGAATAGTGCCCCCACAGGTCATACATCTCCTACGGGGTTGGCGACTGCAAGTGCCTCCTGAGGCACGAGGTGTGCCGAGGCTAATTTTGAGGGCGTAAACTTTACCCTCGTGCTCTTCCATTATGCCCGCAGTCCCCCCTGTTGCTCCTCTTCTTCATCTTCTTCCTGCTGACACGATTCTGTTTCTTCCTCCTCCATGGCGGTGTGTTCCGACAGATGGAACCCTTCATCCCCACTTTCCTGTTCTTCTGTTTCCTCTGCCTCCTCGGAATCCTCGGCACTGCTAACCTCTTCAATTTCCACAAATGTGTCTAGCTTCCTCCTCTTCCATGTGGGTTGCGCTGTGTCGCCAAGGATGTCCAGGTGAATGTAGTAGTACATAGTGGGTTTATTTGGCTCGACCCGTCCCTGAGGTTCAAACGTCCCCCAATCCTTTCGCGGTACCTGTAGACGTACGGCATCCAGGAACAAGTTGATGGCGTGATGGCACATGTAGAATAATTTGTGCTCTAATCTCAGGAAGTCGTGAATGCGTTCTGCCAGGAGTTGCCCCCAGTTGTACACTTTTCCGCATTTGATCCCGTTCATTAACCTGATCATCCATATGGCGATGTCTGAGGCCCGGTTGGCTCCTGTCAAGCGGCTTTTTACCAGGTCCATCAACATCCTCCATTCTCCTGGTGTGATAAAACTACGCTTCATTCCCCTGCTATCGGCCCAGACGCTCTTCCACTGGTCTTCTATGAGACCGTCTTTGCACACCAAGTCTATCAACCATTTTTTCTTTTCTCTGGTAAGGTTTTTGGTTGGTTTGGCAGCAGATACTCCTTTATCCGCTATGCCAGATACGCGCCTGAAATCCTCAGGTTTGAATGAAATCCGCACTGTGTGCCCTTGGAACTGGACGACCGAAGCTCGTTCGTGAGGGTTATAACCAGATACCATGGTCCGTAGGACTGGCTCGGACTCTTTGATGTTAAATATGGGCATCTGCACAGCGTGGTCGACCTGTGCTTTTTTAAGTGATTCCTTCATCACATGGTCTGGAGGGTTTTCCTCCCACTAGGTACGGCATTCACTGCCAGTCACACTCTCAAATGCTACATTGGCTGCCGTGAGTTCCTCTGGGTCCTTTATTGTCTTCGGTCTGCTCCTGGTTTTCCTGCTACTGGTAGGCTCTATGGCAGTCATGGTTGTACTGCAACTGCCTTTCTCTGCTCTTTTGCTCATATCCCTTCCTGCGTCCTTATTATAACCGTCTGCCAAATTATCTCGCCAGTTGGTGTGGCCCATTATGTCACTTCCAGTTTCCCAGTTGTATGGACCCTTCCTTGTGTTCTGTCTTTCGCCTCTTATACCCTCGTGCTTTGATTGCCTCGCCAAACGCTTGCCGTACAGGCCTATTGTTGCCGTCATGTTTCCCTGTCTGCCACCGTACGGATTTCTCCTGCTCCCGCTTGTGTTGGGTTGCATCGACCGTACACCGTATGGTGGAGATATGCCCCTCCTTCGTGTCTTGTCCGTACGGCCAAGTCGTACATCGTACGGTCTTTCACTCCGTTTTTTGCAATGTTTTCCGTACGCGAAGGCAATGTACACAGAACGCTGTACACGTCCGTACGCATAAGCAGTATGTCGTACACTTTTTGGATGGAAGTCGTACATCGTACAGTGGTCTTTTCTCGTGCCTGTTGTTTCATACGGTGGTCTTTTCTCGTGCCTGGGTCAAGTACGGTGATCTCATGTATCCTGAATCCGTACGTCGTACAATGATCCTGTGGTTCCCAATTGGCTCCCTGGTATCCTGAATCTGTACGTCGTACAGAACAACCTGTCGTTCACCCCTTGCAATCCGTACACCGTACGGCTCAGCCTGCCTTCCGTGGTTCCTGCGTGATTCTCCAGTTCCTTGAATCCGTACGCCGTACGGTATAACCTGTTGCGTAATCCGTACGCTGTACGACACACCTTTCTCACGCTCTTGTCTTCCAAATTGCGTAATCCGTACACTGTACAGATTGGTCAATTCCCTCGTGCTTCCTTCTGCGTCCGTACCAGCAGTTCTGCTCAATGTTGTCTGGCTATCAGGTTCATCCTGCTCTCCTTCCTGCATTGTGCCTAATGGGGTCTCCTAGCAACTTTTATAAGCACTTTTCTTTTTGAGGGTTAGGGTTAGGTAAACATGTTTTATTAATTTACCATAAAATACTTGCTTTTTCAGTACCCTTAATTTTTCCTTACTACGTTTACTTGTGCTTGCCTGACATTCCAACTTTTTAATACTTGCAGATTTGGCCTTCCTTGCTTTTTCCCTATATTTTCCCTCTTCAGCTTTTAAGACCCCTTGTTTTACGAGTCGTCTTATTTCTTTTGTCTGGCACAGTTTTTTCAATATTAGCTTCCTTGCCTTCAGTTTACCTCGGTGCTGCTTGGCCTGCTTGTGCCTTTTGATGTGGACCCTAGCTGGTTGATCGAGTTTATTGCGTGCAAGAAATTCCCTTGTCTTTTTTGTTTTCTTTTCCCCAGCCTTCTGCCCTGCCTTTTCCTCCATTCCTTCCTTGGTACGTCATTCCTCCCCTTGTCCTCCTTCCATTGCTTATTTGGTTTCGGGTCTCTCTCCTCATTGCTCCTTTTCACTCCTCGTGTATTGTTGGGTGTCCTCACTTTTATTTCTGAGTCGTGCAACCAAGTACACACATGTGGCAATCTTCTATAGCACTCTTGGGTGCAACAAGTCCCTACGTACTCTAGATCCCATATTTTGTCCACCAATGGGGAGGGTCCCACACCCTTGTAGCGGCTGTCAATGTACCGGGCCCCGTATTGGTGGTACCATTTTACTTTCTCTCCGTCAATCTCCGGTGGACCAGCCGAGTTGGGAATCACCCGATATAATGAGTTAGGTCTAGCCTCCATCTCGCCTGCCCCGGACGCGATGACAAATAGATTGCCCCGGACGCGATGACAAATAGATCCTCTATCTTCAGTACCATTTTTAAACATGGTCCCAGGGTTGCCCCATATTCTTCCAGGTTGAGTTCTTCCTCGGGGTCTCTTGGCTCCACTTCTGTAAGTGGGTTCCTGTTGACGTGTATTTTATACACAATCATACACAGAATAAAATACCAATAGGTATCTTATCCTCTCTTGAGAAAATAGTCTCTAACTGCTGAAGATCTGCAAAAAGGATCAGTTAGATGGACTCCAAGGTTCTTTTAGTGGGGTCTCCACGTGTGGACAAGCTTTTTAGTGGTATGATGTGATTTGCTGTTTCCTCCAAGGCGTCTTACGGATTCCAAAGGCTCGAAGATTTTACTAATCTAAAGGAACTTTCAAAAAAAAAAAAAAAAGATAGGTTTGAGAGGTCTAATCTAGCCTAACCCTATGAACGACTTAGCATGAATGAGATTTGGCAAGACTCAACCAACTTCAATTTTGCCATAAGATAACAACTCAATTGAAATTAGTGCGATCCTCTAAGGTAATAATGATGTTCAATGCATCAAAGACCAAGGACACTACTACGAAGGTACATATCCTAGATACGAAAATGCTTGAAGGTTAAGGACTCAAAATGTTTTCCAGTCGACCACGCAAGGCGTTCCTACAATCAGCAAGAAGCAAATGGTTTGGATTGCGAATCCTACCAAATATCAAATCCCACACTTAGTCTTTCAAATTAACAAACTACTTTGATTGAGCGTGATTCAAGTACATCCAACAACCATGAAGATAACTCAAGAAATTTGCAACAAAACACCATAACTTCAATATTTTATTGATTTCCAAGTCATCATATACAACAATTGCTTGAATTTCTCTCTTCAAGACTCAATCTTGCTACAAAATAAAAATTGCTTCTAACTCTAATCTCTCTTACATCAACTATTGACTATTACTCTATTCCTCTATTATACTATTACCAAATGAAATGAAAAATGGGGGTATAAATAGCATCCCCAGTTACAATGAAAGGTCCAGATTGAAAATAAATCAACGGACAAGATCATGACACCTAAACCCTAATTAGGGTTTGTTACAAATGACCTCCTTTTTACTGAACAATATTAAATACATAGCCAAATATTAAATTCGGCACAAAAATCTAGGAGGTATCAATCAATGAGAAATAAGATGTCATGTCATCTGTAACAACCTTTCATCTAGAATTTTATTCCCTTTCCAATTCTCTTTCTTAGCATATGCAATGAATTTTGTCACGATTCCTTCGATTTCTGTGATTGGAATCTCGGGAAGATTCTTGATACTCTCTTCTAAGTGGATGACCTGATCGAATGCATCTAGAAGAGCTGCGTCCCAAGTAGGTTCAAGTTCCTTTGTTCTATCAATCAGGAGCATGGTGGCATACATCTGATCATACTGCTCATCTGTAACATCTGCGTCCTTGCGAAAGATGATCTTGATTCTATCCTCAAATTCTTGTATATCTACATCTGTCTCGACCTCGATCCTTCTGCCAAGAATGGTACGAAGTACCTCAAATACTTTGTCCTGGATCGGATTGATCACCTCCTCAACTTGGCCACATCTAACACTGATGTCCTCGAAGAGAACACTCTTTATATGGAGTAAGGTTGACCACTGAAACAAACTGTGAGAATCACCTTCTAAGATCCTCTCCTGCGTTAAAATTCTTCTGGATGTGTGTCTTATTACTTTCAAGACAGGGATGACAACGTCCTTGGTATGGGCAAATGCAGCTACTGTTGCCATCAATCTGTGAATAATCTCAAGAACTTGGATAGCCTGATGAATGATCTTCGACATCCTTGTAACAAACTCTATGGCCATTGTATGAGATCTATCCATCCAACTACATGTACGCTGGACCAGGTTCCTGAATCTTTCTGCTTCATTGATCGATTGAAGGGGCAATGCCTGCACTGGTGATCTAACTGGATCCTGACGTCCCAAAGGTTCATTGATGTGACTGAAATAAGTCCTCCATGCACCGACCTCTCTCTCAAGCTTTCTATTCTTTTCTACTTCTTCTCTAAGCTTGTCCTTCAATGCCTCAAATGTGTCGGTGGCATCATCTAAAGTCTGCTCTGTTGTGGATGGTCCTAACTCAATAGTCTGTATATGATAGTCTTCTGCTAGGATCTCACCCTCATATTTGTCTGCTGCCGGTGTAGCTATCTGCAGTTTTCTAGATCCAGTCTCATCTCGAATCATCTTGGACATCTTTGTAGCCTTCTTCTTCTTTGTTGTCATATGTGAACGTCCAACAAGGCTCTCTAAATCAATTGCACTGTCCTCGTCCTCAATTACGATCACCTTAGTCAATCTTTCCTTCAACCAATCTGGGATATTCGATCTTGTCTCTTGAACTTGAATTTCTTTATGAACTATTTCTTCTTGTCTGGGAGGAGATGTTACTTCATTATCTTCTTCTAAATCATAGTCTTGGAGAGATCCATCTGACGAAACATGCTGTGCCTGTCCCTCCTCCTGTCTGTCATTCTGTACCATCGACTCCATGGACTCTTCTACTCGAACTGTTCTATCTTCTGGTCTGGAAGAAGTACCTGGTGTTTGATCTTTGTTGGCACCTAACTTTTTCTTGGAAGGCTCTTTCTTTTCTGATCTTTCCTTTCTCTTCGAACCCCTCGAATGGAGATTGCCCTCACTGGCACATCGAAGGTTACCTTCACCTGAATTCCTAGGATTAGGATTGCCTTCGCTAACACTGGCTCCACCTTCGGCTGGTTTCTCTTCCAAAGTAAAAGACATAGCTATGCCTTGTTCTCTCAATTTCTGATGCTGAACGTCTACCCATCTGCGAGTACAAGACAAGACTGGTGCCATCAAATCATCTAAATCCACGGCCTCGGGCTCATTCCAATTCAAACTTATTGTTTTGCTTTCTCTATCATATGAAGATTGGATGTGCCTGCCGTTGTCCTGAGCTTGGTCGGCCACTCTGTAAATCTTACATTTCCTGATGAAATCCAAAGGCAATCTAGAATGTATCTTTCGTTTCACTTCGAGATCATCCAGGAGATTCATCATAAAATCTTCAATTTGGTGCTCATGTCTAAATCTTCTACCGACCGTCTCCTCTAAATGTCCAAGTGGATCAAAACTATTCCTCCAAGCAAAAGATGAAAAAGAATACAAAGCTAACTCCTTCTCTGCGTCATCCATGGCTAAGACATTAGGACATACCTCAACTGAATTCCCCAAAATAATAGGTACCTAAACTCCATTCTGATGTCTGTGTCTGAATGCCTTCACATATGCTGCCAACTGCCTTGTTACTTCAAGTAACACAATTCTGTCTGTCGGGTACCTCGGCAACATGTATGGAGGTAAAGGACATCCATGCACTCTAATGTAAGTGAACTTGGGAAACTGAATGAACCAAGCACCGTACCTCTCGATGAATTCCTGGGCATCCTGAGATAATCTGTTGTGAATCCCTCCTTGCAACGTCCTTGTGATGTTCATCATGAAAGTATCATTGACTAACTTGTAGTTCTTCCCTGGCGGATGATGCAAGTAGGTATAGGATTCACAAGCTCTGACCTCGTCGGGTCCTCTTCCAATCACTCCTCTGTGAGGTAGTCCTGCGTACTCAACACTCCTGATTAAGGCATAGATGACGTATGAACTCATGTGGAAGGACTTAGTAGCCCTGAGTCTTCTCAACTGTACGTCTAAGCAATGGCTAATTATCCTAGCCCAATGTATTGTACCCTTTCCTTGAACAATCACCTGGATGAAGTAAAACATCCATTTCTCAAAATAGAAGGCATGAGGTGCTCCTGTAACTCTGTTGAGCATGGTAATCAAATCTCTGTACTCCTCCTGGAAATCAATCCTGTGTGGTGTGTTCGGTACTTTGCTCAGACGGGGACGACTCTTGAGTAGCCAGTTCTTGTTGATTATGCTTAGGCAAGCATCTGGATCATCATCGTACACTGATCTGGCTCCTTCAATGCTCTTGTATATCATGTCCCTGTGCTCTGGAAGATGGAAGGCTTCACTTATGGCTTCCTCTGAAAGGTACGCCAAAGTGCTTCCCTCATTGGACACAATTGTCCTAGACTGTGGATTGTAGTGACGGGCACACTCGATCATCAACTCGTGGCACTGAATAGCTGGAGGAAAACCGGCCGCCTTGATGATGCCACTCTCTATTATTCTCCGGGCGACAGGTGATGGCTTGCCGATGTAAGGGACCTCTCGGATCTTCTTCGTGCTAAAGTTCCCCAAGTTTGTATCTCCAATGTTGCTCCACTTAGACACGATCTTGGTCTCCACTTCTTCGGTCTTCTGATCTTCTTTCATGAGAGCCGAGCGGCTGGTGGATGCTCCCGCCTTTGGGGTCGCCATACCTACACAACATTTCATTATAAGAAATAGATTTTGCAATAAATAGCGTAAATAAGAGAGATAAAATTTTAGGAAACCTCATGATAAGTCTCTAGAGTTATCATTTCCTAAAATAAACGATTGAGCCAAGAGATTCAAAATTCAAAATTTCAAAATTTGGAATATGACGATGAATGAATAAAGCAATAATAATAAATCGCCATACCTCAATAGAGAGCTAACTCTAGAATGCAAAAACAAAATTCGCCTAGGCAAAAATTTGAGGTATAAAATAATCTTCAATATGATCTCCTCAAAATCGACTTCGCCACCTCTGGAGAGAACGTGATCTTCAATTATCGCCTTTGGCGTGGTCTTAAATGATCTTCAAATTTATCCTTGACAAATCGCTCAAACAAATCCTCCAAGTCCTTAGCGAATTCGCCTTAATGTATCCTCAAGCTCGCACTTGGTGTGGTCTTCAAATTCGCACCACCTTTTGATAACTAAGCGCCACCTTTGGTTGGAATTCGCACCACCTTTAAACACACTTCGCACTATATTCGCCTCTTCTTAATTCGCATGAAGAAAGGTAAAAATGATTATGTGAAAATGAAATCTCTCACCCTTCATATATAGCGCGCTCATCCTTTCACCCCTTAGGCCGACTTGCTTAAATAAAACCATTTTTTAAATGATTTGCAATAAAATAACAAGGCCGACTTGCTTAATTGGGCGTTTCAAATCGATTTTATATTAATTAAATAATTAATTATTAATGCCTTGCGTTTTTTTAAATGAGAATTTCGATTTTTAATAAAGGCAAAAAATAATTAATAAAAGATAACGCCATATTAAATGCTAAATAAAAATGGATTTTCAATTTTTAAATCGATTTAGAATTTAAGGAAAATTTGAATTGTTTAATTTGGCACCAAAACTGGAAAACAAAGGGACGTACCTCATCGCTCTGGTCCCTTGGAGAGGGACAGGAGCGATTCATGATTTTGGTCTTGATTTTGCATTTCTTACGTCCAACTCCTTCATCTTCGTGTTGAAAATCGATCATCATGATGAGTCCTTTGAATTTGATCATCTTGCATGCGTACTTAAAGGCCTCTTTAATGCTCATCGCCCTGGTCCTTGTCCAAAGGACAGGAGCGATCTTCTAATTTCCACGTTCAATATGCATCTTTGTTCCTCGATCTTTCATTATTGGCGAATAACACCTATGCTTGTTCCTTTTGCATTTGTTTCATTTGTTTGCACGAAGTGTTTGGACGCTTTGAGGGATCATCGCCCTCGTCCCTTGGAGAGGGACAGGAGTGATCCACGCTTTCTCCTTAACCTTGGCAAGTTTAAACTTCAATCTTCGTTGTGATGTCTTCCAAACGATGTCCCTTACCTTGCTTAACCTCACCTTGCTTCGTTTTTGAAAGAATATGCGTGCTTTTGATGATATCGCCCTGGTCCTTGCCCAAAGGACAGGAGCGATGTGAGCTTTTACCTTGATTGGCAATGTTTGGACGTTCAACACTCTTGCGAATTATCTTCAAACGATGCCTTGGACCATATGCTATCTTATGACGTCTTGACTTAGCTTGAACTTGAAGCAAAACGAGGAATCCAAAGCAAATCGCCCTGGTCCCTTGGAGAGGGACAGGAGCGATATAGTCTCCATGCTCAAAATGATGATCATTTCACGTTCAAAACTCTTGTATATCATCTTTTTATCATACCATGGACCCTCTAAAACATTGCAACGTCTTGTCCTTACGTAAATTTTGCATGAAATGACCAATGCATTCAACATCGCCCTAGTCCCTTCCTGAGGGACAGGAGCGAACTAGGCTATAGGGTGTCAATCTCTTCATTTTAACGTCCTTTGAGTGTTTGCGCATGATGAAGACGCCTTGAAATGTCCCTCGCCACCTTGTCTTGACTTGTGTCGACCTTGAACTTTGGAGGAACGACCTTGAACTTGCGTAGGAAGTATCATCACCATTGTATCGCCCTGGTCCCTTGGAGAGGGACAGGAGCGATCCTTCCCTTGTGGCCACTATCTCACTTTGCCAGGTTCCAAGTTTATATTCAACGGACTCGTCCCTCTTCACTCTATTCGTCCATGCCTTGACATCATCTGTAACTTTGCAAGAAAAGCAATTATATCAAAAATCGCTCTGGTCCCTTCCTGAGGGACAGGAGCGAACTAGGCATTTAACACTGTTATGGACATCCCAAAAATCTTCAATTTATATTCAACGCGTTGATCTCATGTTTTCCCTTGTTTTTGAACGTAAACTTGCCTTGACCTTTGTCTGGATTTTGCATAATGAAGGAAATCGCTCTGGTCCCTGGGAGAGGGACGAGAGCTACAAGGTACCTCGCCCTGGTCCCTTGGAGAGGGACACGAGCGATTTAGTCAGTATAGGTCATTCTCCTTCGTTTTTGCATCTCAAATTATATTCATTTGGCAAAGCATCTTCCTTCGGACCCTTTCAAATTGTTAAGTTTTCAAAATCTTGCAAGGACAAGGCGAAATTTGAATTGTAGCTCCGGTCCTTCACTGAGGGACAGGAGCGATTTTCCTCCTGGAGGCATTTCTGTGCTCATGAAAATCTTCAATTTATATTCAATGGAAAGATCTCGCCGTTCTCCATCACTTCCAACTTGAAATTTGTCTGGACTCTGCAGGGATGACGAGATATTTGAAAATGAGCTCCCGTCCTTCACTGAGGGACAGGAGCGATTTTGCTCCTACAGGCCAAAGTAACATGATTTTTCACATTTTAACACTTCACGAGGTGGAAACAAATCAATCCCAATGCCCAGGATCAAAAATCAAAAAAGGTCAAAATTTGATCAAAATATTCAATCGGACAAAAATTCACATTGACTGTCAACACTTAGACAAGTTCAAGCTCTGCATTAACATTCCAATTGAAAATTAGACCATTTTGGCGAATTCATTGCATTCAAAATTTGCATTCTAGAAAAGGAAGCTCAAAAGCTCTCAAAAACGACTGGATTTTGGCTTGAAAAGACAGAATTTAAAACCCTAAGGCTTGGCCCTAAATCCAGACGACCAACTAACTAACAAAACCCTAGAAACGAAAGCAAAAACGAGCGAAAAAAAACAAGCAAAAAGAGGGGGTCCCCATTTGCAATGGGGCGATGTGTGAAATGGTCACAACAGTTCCCAGTTTTCCTCCAAGCTTCTGCTTCTTCGTCGATGTCATATGCGACGTACCCTTCTCGAGCTCCTTCGTATGGCGCCCGTTTTTTCCAATATCCTAAGACCCGTACCCACACAGCTGGGTCTTCGAAATACGCATTCGTGAGATGTTTGTGAATCCTGGGAACTGCTACACCTTCCACCCTTTTTGGTACAAGTCTTTCTTCTATGGTCGTTAAGGGCTTTGCCCAATCGTCATCCCTCCTGTAGGGTTCCTCTTGTACTACTGGATCTTCCTGGATCTCCTTGTCTTGACCAATGGTCCAATGTCCTCTCATAGCATATCGTAGCATGTTGATCCCAATCACCGGTTTAGTTCTTTCCCTGTAGATTTTTAACTTGGAACAATTCACGAGGTCCCTGACCGGATTGTTGTCTAGAGTTGCTAGTTTCACTGATCCGTTACTGCCGACCTCTCTGATTTTATAGGGCCCGAGCCACAGGACCTTGAACTTCCCTGGTCGAAGTTCGTTCCGACTGTTATACTTCAAAACTAACTGTCCCGGTCGGAAGTTGCCTTTCCGCAGATGCTGGTCGTGCCAATGCTTCTGCCGATGTTGTGCCACCTCAGTCGCCCATTGTGCCATCAGTCTCCGTTCATCCAGCTTTACCAACCCATCCAGCCTTGCATTCATGCTTTCGATGTCCCGTAATCGATTTTCTACCGCCACCCGAAGGCTTGGCACGGTGCACTCGGCTGGTACCACTGCCTCCTGGCCGTACATGAGTTGGAACGGTGTATGCCCGGTAGTGACTTTGTATGTTGTACAGTAGGCCCATAGTATAGCTAGTAGTCATTCCTCCCAGTCTTCTTGTTCCACCCCACATGACTTGTAAATTATTGATACCAACACTTTGTTGGTTGCCTCTGCCTGTCCATTAGCACGGGGATAGTATGGGCTGGATAGGTTATGGAATATTTTAAATTCCACGGTCATGGTACAGATTACCTGATTGACGAAGTGCACTCCTCTGTCACTAGTGATTCGAAGTGGTATCTCGTACCTGGTGACAATTTGTTCGTACAAGAACCGTGTCGTACTCAAAGTTGTGTTATCGGGCAAGGCCCTAGCTTCTCCCCACTTAGTGAGGTATTCTGTGGCTACCACAATGTACTTGCATTGGTGTAGGCTACTTGGTTTCAAGGGTCCCACAAAGTCCAGACCCCATCGTTCGAATAGTTCTTGTGGCTAGGAAGGAAAGAGAGGCATGAAATCCCTCTTGAGAGGTTTTCCGGCTCGTTGACAGGTGTCGCATCCGATCACCCACTCTCGGGCATCCGTGTGTAGAGTTGGCCACCATAGCCCCGCCAGGAGCACTTTCTTGGCAGTTGCATCTGGTCCCATATGTCCACCTGCCAATCCGTCGTGTGCCTCCTTTAGTACACCGCGAACTTCCTCCTCCATGACACACCTTCTCAAAATTTGGTCGGGGCCTATCTTATATAGAAGTCCATTAATTAGTTGGAAGGTTTTGCTCTTTAGTGCTAATTTCCTCCATTCCCCTAGAGGCATCTCACTTGGAAATGTGGAAGTAGATAGGTACTGCCCTATCTTTTCATGCCAGGCTAGTCGTATTGCAATTTGGAAAAAGTGTGCATCTGGAAAGTCTTCGTTTACTCCCTCAGCCGGTTCTCCTGATCTGATCCTTGATAGCTGATCTGCAATCACATGGGACTTCCCTGGCCGTACGACAATGGTGAAGGTGAATTCTTGTAAAAGCAGTAGCCACCGACTTACCCTTCCCTTAATGATTGGTTAATTCACTAGGTACATTAGTGCCTGGTGGTCCACATAAAATGTGAACGGTGTGGCCCACAAGTAGTGCCGGAACTTCTGAACTGCATACACCATCCCTAGTGCCTCTCGCTCTATTGTGCTATAGTTCCTTTCTGCTTTTGACAGGAGTCGACTTGCGAAGAAGACGGAATGGTCTAGTCCTTGTGTCCCTACCTGAGCGAGGGTAGCACCAATTGCAAAGTTGGAGGCATCCACGTGGACGTGAAATTCTTTGTTCCAGTCTGGGTATACCAATATCGGTGCACTCACTAGTCGGTCTTTTAATTCCGTGAAGGCTTCTTCTTGCTCCATACCCCATACAAACGGCTCTCCCTTCCTTGTCAACTTATCTAATGGCCATGACACCTGCGCAAAGCCCTTGATGAACCTCCAGTAGTAGCCTACGTGGCCGAGGAATGATTTCACCCCTGTTACGTTCGTTGGACTTTCCATGTTGACAATTACTCCTATCTTGTCTGGGTTTGTCTTCAATCCTTCCTTACAGACGATGTGGCCCAGGAGTTTCCCTTGTGGTACCATAAATCTGCACTTCTTTGGGTTCAGAGCTAGCCTAGCCTTCCGACATCTCTCCATGCACTCTCCCAAGGCCTTCAAATGAGTGTCCTAATCGCTGAAAATCAACCAGTCATCCAAGAATGCTCTGAAATTTCCTACTGACATCTTGTCAAAAATGTGCAAAATTATTCGCTGGAAGGTCGCGGGCGCGTTGCACAGACCGAAGGGCATGCGATTATAGGCGTACACTCCTTCCTCCACCACAAATGTGGTCTTCGACTTATCTTCTTCCGTGATACTTATCTGGTTGTACCCGGAGAATCCATCTAGGAATGTGTACATCTCGTGCCCGGCGACTTCTTCCAGAAAACTGTCAGTGAATCGGATTGGGAATGGATCCTTTATGGTTACTGCATTTAGGTACCTGAAGTCCACACATATCCTTATCTGATTAGCTTCTTTTTTAAGGGAGATGACTATTGGGGAGACCCAGTCACTTGTCTCCACTTTGAATATGATCCCTGCTTCTAGCATTTTGTTGATCTCCTCATTGACTCTGGCTGCATAGTTTTTGTTCATCCTATACAGCCTCCTGCGTACCGATTGGGCTCCTAGTACAAGGGTTATGCGATGTACGCACAGCTCTGGCGATACTCCTTTCAAGTCTTTGTAGGTCCAGGCGAAAACGTCTTTATATTCCAGAAATATCTTGATCATCTCCTACCAGTATCATCTGAGGTACTGCTTCGTTGCCTAGATTAATCTTCTCCACATCTTGTTCCTCATACTTGATGGGTTTATCCCTGTCAAACTGGTGTGCTGGCATGCCATCCACTCTTGCCATTCCTTCTTGATATCTACCATACTCTGGGGGAAAGGATTGTTCCTCCGTCTCCCTGCTTGATTCTCCTAACTCACATATTTGCAGCATGTGACATTCCGGGTGGAAGACCTCATAGTCCTCCATTTGCCAATGAAAAAGTCCTACCATCGAGCTGGCTCCATCCTCCGAACACTCGTCTAACTCCAGTACTCCTTCGTCGGGTTCTTTCCCGCCTCTGCCTCCTTCAGAGCCCCACTCCCATCGATTGGAATCTTCTGAATCGGAGTCTGATGATGCGAGCTCTTCGCTGACAGACTGGTTCCTGAGATCAATTACATACTTATGACCGTCACTCTCGATTGACAGCGTATTCTTTTTCCAGTTGTGCTTAGCTTTGGCCATGATCAACCACCCCCTTCCTAGAAGAGCATCGTACGCTTTCCTTTCCATCGGAATGACTACAAAATCCAGGATAAACTACTGCGTCCCAATTACCACCTTTTGTGCCATGAGGGTGCCGAGGGGTTTGATACCGTGTTCGTCGACACCGACCAGGTGGAAGGTCGGTGACCAGAGGGTAGGCTTGCCAAGGCTTCGCCAAGTTCCCTCCGGTAGTACGTTGACTCCGGACCCGCCATCAACGATGGTGTTAGTAAGCTTTTGTCCCATTATATCCATCTCTACTACTGCTGGTTTTCGCCCAGTGCCCACCGCGAGTAGCATAGGATTCATGGCATCCGTACCAGGTACCTTCCCTAGGTCCGTACTGCCTGGGTCCGCCATCGTTTGGTGCTTTTGTCCAAGGGTAGTGTCCATGGTTATATTTGTCAAAGCCATCCTTATCTGTGGCATAGTCTACAGAAGGTTGTACAACCGTACAGGTATTGTGGTTTGTAACATCTGCTTGATGATAAATTTTTCTAGTTCCGACCGGACCGACGTATCGGCGGCCAGGTGCGAGGCCCTCCGTTCTCCAGCCATCGCCCGCTGGATATCTGCCCTTGCCTCCTGAAGTCTTTCTTTTTCTGTGCGAGGGTCCAAGTACATGGCTTTCTTATTTTGCAACCTTGTGATTGCCAGTACGTCTTCCTTTGATCCCTCTACATCGAGCATGTTCACCCCTTTTTGTTTTGGGCAATCTATGTCCTCATGATTCCCTGGACCGCACCATCTGCACAACAAACTTCCTACATCACCTCTGTTTTGGCATTCTCGGGCAAAGTGACCCCATTCATTGCACTTCCTGCACTGAATCATTGGTCGCCCCTTCCCGTCGTATTGAATCTTGCTCCTTGGTGTGTTATTATTGGATCTGTTGCTCCCTCGTCGATTGTTTCTGTATCCTCCGGGTGAGGCATCAGGGTTTGTGGTTGGCTTTGGAGGTGTTGCTGGTGGCGTGGTTTGGTTAGGCTGGGCGTAGAGCACTTGTGTGCTCCGTGCCTTCAAGTTGTACGGGCATTCCTTGGTGGAATGTCTCGTTATTTGGCAAATGTCACTAGAAGACTTTACGGGGACAACCTCCTTTACTGTGCCCTTCGGTCTTGCAGTCAGTACACCATAGTTCTTTTCCTTCCCTACCCCTTTCTTTGTCACCTTTTAACTCCTCCATCATACTCATCATATCTTTGCAGAGTGCTTGCACTGTTTTTGATCCTTCGTCGCTGTCGTCGTCCGTACTGTCACCATCGTTGCTTAGTCGCTTCCCCCGGGATGTCTTGTTTTCATTTTCAATATCCATGGCACAATTGTATGCTTCATCGTACGATGGCGGAGGTACTACTTTCATCGTCCTTCTCAGGGATGGTACCAATCCTTCTACGAACCACGGCTTCTTGAGGCCATCCGCCGGTTGGTTCTCCATTTTGTTCAGTAGTTCCCTCGGCCATCTATTATATGTGCGTACACTTTCGTTTTTTCCTTGTTTGGTGTTGCAAATTTCCGCCACAATCTTGTTGTCGTCCCGTAGGAGTTTGAATTCTCCCTCGAAGGCCTTCTTCAAATTACTCCAGGATGTTTTATGCTGTGCATCAAGGTCTGTGTACCAATCAATCGCTATTCCTCGTAAGGTGGCTGGAAATGCCTTCACCTAGTAGTCCCGGTCGTCCTGGCCATTTGCTTCCCAGATGGTAACGCATGTCTTGCAATGCCGTACGGGATCCTCTGATTTGTTGCCCATGAATTTTGGAAGTTTTTGTTTCTCCGGGGTGTGTGCCATCGTTCTTTTCTGTGCAGTTTTATGTAGTGCCTAGAAATGGCTATATGTCGGGAAGGTACTATGTGTCCGGATGGTGTCGTACACTCCTGGTCTAGTTGGGTCCCTGCCAGCCGAGCTTTGGTCACCTTCACTTCTATAGTCCCTCCTTCCCGAGGTTTCTGGGTCCGATCTTCCTATTTTGATGCCCTCTGACAATGACAAGTTTTTAATGTCGGACAATGTCGCTTTGAAAATAGTGGCGATTTCCTTGTGCAGGTCTCATACTGCCTCCTCTCCTTGTTCCGAAAATTCCGATTGGGTGCTTTGTGATTCGGTTCCGGAGTCTTCTTCACTTGACGTCTAGTGTGGGACCTGGTCGGCGCGATCTTCCTCCGCTACGTTTGGATGTGGCAAGTTCCTGGCGACCTCGGCCAACTCCTTCCACGTACACGGTTTTTGCCTCTCCCAACTACAACTCCGACTCACACTCCGACTTCTGTTGTGTTTCTCCGGACTCCTTGAGTCGGCAACCTCTCTTAGTCGTCATCTCCTGTTGGCCTGTTCTTTTATGCGGAGGGATTGTCGTACAGTTCCCTCGTTTACTCCTTCAGTAGCAGTGGTACGTCTGTCTTTGTTCGGCCATAGGGGCATCAAGTGCCAGAGGTACGGCGCTGACTGGCCTCCCTCTCCTCTTCCGCCCTACGACTCCGTTCCTCCTACCGTCGAAGTTCCTTTGTCGTTTCCTCCCTTTTGTCTTGGAGTGCAATCAAATTCCTGGCGAGTAACCTTAGAATACTTCCAAGTAGGTCAAAGGCGGGGGTGTTGACGATGAGTTCACCACGTACCGTACCTTCTGAGACGGCTCTCTCCTGAGCCTCTCACCGTACGTACTGCGTGACCGACACGTCCCACAACTCCACCAAGTCTGTCGTCAACTGATCCTCTCGTTCCTCTTCCACGGTACTCTCTTCGTGCGTGTCGCTGTCCATGACAATTAATTGCTGGTTAAATGGTCGGCCCATTAATTGCTTCTGCCTGCCGCCATGGTTATCTCCAGGTTCGTTCAGGCAATGGCGTCAAAATGTTTAGTCCTAAAGGTATAGTGGTGGATAATCAATAACCCAGCAGTACCTGCATATACTAAGCATTCATAGAACAGAATAATTGTACATCATAACACGAATGACAGATGATAATAATCAGACTAGAAAGTTATATCTTTATTCCAATGTCTCCAATGGTTCATACATCATCCCCTGCCGAGGTTCCAACCAAACACTATATAGACCCGACGGTTGGCCAAGTTGCCAACCGTCACCAACTCCCAACTACCCGACGAGAACCTCTCGGCAGTAGCAAAACATACACACACATAACACACTTATAATTATTATTCGTACTAACATACGTTTTTACCCCTAACATGTTTCATGGCAAAACAAAACATGTTGAGATCAAATACCATTATATCAAAGATATGGTGCTGAGGAAAGCAATTCAACTCAAGTATATTTGCACTGATGAACAAACGGTTGATATTCCCACCAAGCCTCTGTCTAGAGTGAAGTTTGTGCATTTTCGAGACAAGCTTGGAGTTGTGGAGAATTCAGCCCTTGTTGAGAGGGAGACTCAGCATCAATGATCTTTTGTGATTTGCTATAATGCATCTTTCTCTGTGACAGAGAAATTTGAGGTGAAAGCCCTTGCCCATCTCTGAGCCAGAGATGTGGTTCTTTCCACAGTCTGGGAGTAGCCATGGTGGATGTCATGTGGATGTCATGTTGAGAGACTCCATGACAACATCACGTTGAGAGACTCCATGATGAATCCTTTGTACTTGTGTTTTTTCCACACATGGGAGTAGCCATGGTAGACGTCATATTGAGTGACTCCATCACGACATCATGTTGAGCGACTACGTGATGAGCACTTGTGCACATATTCCTTTCCACACATGGGAGTAGCCATGGTGGACATCACGTCGAGTGACTCCGTGATGAACCCTTCTTCCACAAATGGGTGTAGCCATTGTGAGTGTCATGTTGAGAGACTTTGTGACATGGATATTCGGAAAGATAACTCCCTAGCTAAGAGCGAGTGTTGATGTTATAGCAGAAGGAGATATCTTTCCCCTGATTGCTATCTTAACTATTATTAATACCATATTCATCGCTGTCTTATATCAGCGATCTCATTATTGTTATTTCACTAACTATTGTTAATAGTTTGCATGTTCGATATTCTACGTAATGATTCTTTTAGTTAGTATCCATTTGTTAATGGATGATTAATAATGGTTGTGTATCGGATGTTAGTGGATCGCACCCCTTCCTTGATGTGTCGCCCCAATTGGGGTCATGACTTTTCACGTGTCTTGAACGGGTATTCTATCCCTTCAATTGGGGGCATTAGGAGATACGATCGGTGAGTGATATGTTGTTCTTATACATGCGATACCTGTGAATGATCTGCTGTGTATATTTGTGTGATGCCTGAGAAATACATATGCTGTGTGGTTCGTAGAAAATATTCACTGTGCACATACATATGATCTGTGTGGATTATATGTTGTACTTATTCACCCAGCAAACACAAATAACCAAATTAATCATATTTGAGGAAACTAGCATCTAAGGGAGAAATTGATATCCTCAGCATATTGATATATTGCTTCAGATTAATACAAAATCAAAGAAATATTAATTCTGTACTTCCGGATATTTAAACTCTGATCCAAAATTTAACACAAAAAAGCACACAATATAGTCAATGCAAAGGTTGAATGGTACTGTATTTGTGCAATATGGCTTGCGCCTCCACCACAAGAAAATTATAGCAATGGATTAAGAATTTTCCCCATTAAGATGGCATTGGTCATTCGTCTAAGTGGTTCACCATGGACACCAACCCAACATTTATAAAGAAGGACCAGACGTGTTGATCGGCATTATATTTGTGTAATATGATTTGCACCTCCACCACAAGAAATTAGAGCAATGGATTAAGCATTTTCCCCACCAAGATGGAGCGTGCTCTTGTCTATAAGTTCACCATGGATGACAACCCCAGATTTACAAAGGATCACACGTGTTGATCAATCTGATCACAGAGGTGGAGCAGGAGGAGAAAGTTGTAATGTCCCCTAATGGGACCTTTCTTATATTCTGACCTAGAATCACAATTTTAGTGCATAGTAAATACAATAGAGGGACTATTGTCAACTAACGCTTGGTCTAGAACCTACACAACAGGTTAGTCAACATTTCCATTATGCTACGATAGATACAACATTCTTTATATATTGCCCAGTTTATATGAAGGATTCAACAACCCTTTCTCTCCCTACACCTATCCCCATTATGGAGCTCAAGGAGAATCACACACGGCGCCTCAAATCTATCCCTCTCCAACAAGCCCAAGAGCACCAAGGACCTCGTCAACTTGGCCTCTTGCCCCATACTCGGGGTCGATGTACCTGCTGGAGCCTAGTGCTCTCGCTTCCTTGTATTCTCCCTCCATAATTGGATAGTGAGATTGAATGGTATTATAGACTCCATTTAATTTACTTAATCGTCATATGAACAGTTAGTGATATAAAGGCATTATTACACTGTCATACATATTGCAGTTTATATTAATATTATTATTAAATTCTGCATAAGAACATTATCAGGAATCATATATTAAGCACATCCCCATACATACCACCAAGAACAAGTATTTTACTGCCTGTAACTTAATAACAGATCAGATATGATCTGATCTGATTGATGGTGATTTCCATGGATTTTTTTTATTCCTTTCCTTTATATCTCTTAATTAGAGGGAGAGGTCACACCTCTTCATCATATATGCCCTTATCATCAGCATCAAATTCGCTCAATGCAAGTCTTCATTAGCTTTGCAAGATCTTGATAGCATCACCTAACAGCCAGCCTTCACACAATGGATGAGAAGCAAGTTCGCACAAGAGAGAGAGAGAGAGAGAGAGAGATCGCCAAATGTTGGAGAGCAGATTACATGTGTTGACAGCCTTAAGAATGATTTGCCTTGTATGTGAATTGATTCATTATGCTGTGCAAATGACTTGCTTATATACTTGACTTGTGGTGTCAAGTCTCAAGTCAGCCTGCTTTGTTAATTTAATAATAATATTATGTAGATCGTCCAAATGGGTCTTGACCTATTAAGACGTTATTGCTTGATTGCCTTTACCACACACTACATGAGTTTGGGCCCAGCCCAATTACATAATCGCTCAAAATACATATTGGGCCTACCCTATCTACAAGTTACATTCAATATAGGACCACAAGTTACATCGCCCAATTAGGGTCAGACCAAATTACAAGTTACATTTATTTGGCCTGTCCTATCCACAAGTTACATTATATATAGGTCTTGCCCAAGCAAGACATAATTACAAGTTACATGTATTTGGGCCCAGCCCTAAGTTCGATTTACATAATAGATAATACATGTGTATTTTAATTTGTCATTGACAACATTAAAATACAATAGATAGGTATCCGAGCTAGCTACTATTTCAACACATTGAGCCTATAAACACAACTAGAATGACAATCCAATATGCAACTCCTCCTTTTAAACCTCTATGGGCATTTACATTTATATAAATCCATACAATCCTGTTTGGAATCTCATGAGCCTTCAGAAACCAAAAACAAGTGGAATTTGAAGGAATTTTAGGTGTTAATGGCTGCTTTAGAAGACATTACAAAGCCACCACTTCATGCAGTAATGAAACCACCTCAACAATTACAAAGCCACTGCATCTCTAGACCAGCACTTTCACACAAAGTTGCTAAAACCTTTATTTTACTACAAAATTCCAACTTCTGATGCCTACACCCTACTTCATGGGTTTTCTAGGCCGAGTTCCACTTCTCCAATGAAGTCAACTGATCTTTTTATTGAACACTTATCCTAGCCATGGCCCCAGTAAAGCCGCCTAAAATCAAGATCCAGAAAGAAACTACCACAGAAAAAGATTTCTTACATTCTTGCACTATTTTGTCAAGCTCTTGATGAGCACCAAACTAATAGCTGTCCCATGCCATATTAGAAACTCTAGAGAAGTTGATGATTATAAATGCCATAATCCATTCCCTTAAACCGAAAAAGACAGTTTGCATTCAGGTACCACTGTTTTCAAAAAAATAATTAACCAGGTTCAATATAGCTAGGTACAAGTGCACAAAATACATGTAAATTGTTGAAAAATATTAAAAATAACCATAAATCTTCATACAGAGTGATATGAAATAACAAGGATTCAGTTTCATACTTGTGTAGATTAGAGATAGATGAATCCAGTTGCAGAATTCTGATAAGGAAATCATGGGTTGTGTAGGGCCTCACAAATACCAAATTTAGGATCACTGAATCCCTTTGGCAGCCGAAATACAAGACCATGACTCTTCACCTCATATGGTCCCAATGATTAAACAGCTGCCATGTCACGCTTACTTTCAATCAAACCCTGCTTTACTTTACTTGGAAATGCAGCTAAAATTGTTTATTATTCTATGAATACAGAATACATAAATGTTGTTGCAAAAATGTTTGTCATGCTCTCTTGACCACGCTATTATTGTTTTCACTCATAAAATCAATTTATGGCTAAGTCACAAGGTTCAAATTCGACAGCCATGAAAATCGGATGAAATTCGACAAGGGAAAAATTCAAAAAAATATTCGGATCAAATTCGCCTTCTATAATTTTGTTTATTTTTAAATATATGCATACTCCTAATAAATTATTGGAATAGCGACCCTTGTTGGAGAAAATCCGAGGGCGACCCAGCAGTTGCAGACACCCATGACCCAATTGATACAAAGCATATACAAAGAATACCGACAACCAGCTGAGTTGTGTTTAGAGACGGATAGCAGTGCTTTATAGAGGAAATTCGATTAAATTCGATTTTTTTTATAGAAGTTTGAAATTCGATTAAATTCGAACCTCATCCATGAAAATCTCCGTATCCTGTGACTTAGATTTATGGTATCCCAAATACATTCCGAGACCGTATTTCCTGCTCATGGTCGGTCATCCCAGGTTCTCCATGGTCATACCTGTACAAGAGCCACAGCCCCGGGCTATACCTTGGACAAACCCAGTACAGGCCTCGTTCAAATATCCCCAGGGTACATGCAGAACCCAGTAACACAACCTTAAACTGATACACCCACCCTGTCGTAAGTATTAAGAATGAATAGAAGGAGCCTCGTTCAACTGAAAATGGTGTAACTTGAGCTGAGCGAGATATTCTAATTCCTTTTTCTTTTTAAGGTTTATAAGCTTCCATCATGGTCCTCTTTTAAGGTTTTGTAGTTTCATGACTACTACTAAACACTGATTTTGAACTTGTTTTTCTTTTATCTTCCTGAAAGAATCCACTTTTTACTATGATGGGTTGAAGTGTGTAACCATGCTATTTAAATCACTGTCTCAAATGCATATAATCATTAATATGTAATCAAACAAGATTTTCACAAGTATATAAAAATATATACAATTATAAGTGCTGTATGATACATATTATATTGGATCTTGTATATGTTCTGCACATTTTACTAATAAAAGCAAACAAGCAAATTTAAGAATTGCCTACCTACATTACTCCATTGTACATTATTCATGGTACCTCAAAAGAGAACCAAATTATCAACATCCAAGGAGTTGATGAATATCTTTATAACAGAAACTAGAGTAATTTGAAGTTTGCGTACCTGCTCTCTGCAAAAGCTCCAAGTTCACTTTTCTTCTCAAAAGCTGAAGGTTCGTCTTCCTCTTTAAACCTTGGGCGCTCAGGATTATCCCATGAATAGATCTTCCTCAGAAAGGAATCAAGTCTAAGGTATAAGAAATATGCAAGACCAAGTCGCATTGCCCATAAAACTGCGAGTGCAAATGGTGCAAATATTTGAAAAGGTATGGTATTTGTGTTCACAATCTCTACATTGATTAGCTGTTGATGTAATTTTTGCCAAATATCATTCCCACAATCAACAGGCATCCTCTTAACCACATGACGTCGAAATACAATCTCCCTTTCTGAATCATCCAGTGACCTTACAATGCGACCATCCATTGCCTTACCATCCTTGTAATGTGGCAAAATAACTGCACCAGAAAAATTACTTAATCAAAACAAAGTTCTAAATTTTCCTAATTAAGAGAAGCTGAAAATCACTTGTTTTATTAAAGAAACGAAGGGTAATACAAAAACCATCATCTTAGTGTGAAGCATGTCATACAAGCAAGACACAAGACAGAGAGAGATTTTTAGAGGAAAATAAAATAACACCTCAAAATAATCAACTGTGTGATAGCACTAGGAAATCCTTCTCTGGTAATCAAATCAGACAAACACTTGCCATCATTTGCAAGCCTACTGTAACAAAGATCACATTATTCTAGCATTTATTCATATATATTATAAATACTTCACTTCTGTGACAATGAAATTCAAACAATTTTACTCACCATACAAAGGCCAAAACTCATCTGAGCAGTTCATAGCCCTAAGTTCTAACATCATAATGTTCTTATATTTTTCCAAGGCAAGAGAGATCTTAAATTTTTATTTAAGTAATCAACATACTTTCAAACAATATATACCAAAATCTTGCAGGTATCTTTTTCCAAAAATTAATTCCAGATTCCCATATGGTTTTGAAAGATTACTATTTTGGGCCAAAGAAAATATTACTATTCTATATGTATGAAATCTTAGTACATCATATTTAAGTTTTTAACTCAGCCACGAGGACACATGGATTGGAAAAATTTATATTTTTTTGATCGGTAATAATAATTTTATTATATTGTAATGAAATAAAGGTTTACATTTCAGTATTACAAAAACCCTGATAAACTCAGGCCCCATAATCAGACCCCCCGTACATCCACCATGACTTCATTGCAGACCCGCCATACCTTTGGCATTCCATCAAAATATGCCAAAATTACAAAAAAACTTACAATAAAGGAGCATAAAAGAAACCCTTGCAGCCATTACATTCTGCAACCCATATACCCCGAGCCCATTAAAGACAGACATCGCATAGGGCTTCATTATCTACACCATGTACATAAATCAAATAATACATAAGACCTGCAGAGATTCAATACAAAGCATGGAAACAAAAAAC
Organism: Cryptomeria japonica; assembly: GCF_030272615.1. Taxonomy (NCBI): domain Eukaryota; kingdom Viridiplantae; phylum Streptophyta; class Pinopsida; order Cupressales; family Cupressaceae; genus Cryptomeria; species Cryptomeria japonica. The sequence goes on along the minus strand of NC_081409.1, from coordinate 31,698,934 downwards.
GAAGAGGAACCACATGAGCCGTCACCTACCAACACGCCATGGAGACCGAAACTAGGGCACAGTTGAAGCGACGCTGCTCAGCCCTTCACCATCATTTCCAAAATCTTCTCCACCCATTTCTACACTTTTGCCTACATTTTCTACCTTGCCCATCTTGGTCCTCCACTTTCCCGACATCTTTCACTTGCCCTTCCCTTTCACAGAATGCTTCACACCACCACCTCTTGCAGAAACACGCAACACAAGGCCTCGAGCCACTAGTTCTTTCTCTCAAGAAAAGCTTGAGAGAGTCCCAGGAAATTGCCGCTTCTGCCCTCCGCTCATCTCGGTTCAAACCAAACAGCCAACGAGTATGGGACCAATTCACACAATTCATGAATTCCATCAATGTCCAACCCTTCTCCAGCATCGAAAACTGTCCCCCAACATTGCCATCGCCAAGAGCTCCATCAAGCCACTGAGCCAATCATCCTTCACACATTGCCGCATAACATGAACTAGAACATCCTTCTCTTCTCCCAGTTCTAAACCCCGTGCCAGAACCATGGTCACCACATCTACATTAGTCGTATACTTGTGCATGGTCTTGAGGAAGCTTTCCCCCAACAGCATCATCAGAATCTGAACAATAGCTTCGTCTCCGAATTTGAAGATGCATTTAATCCGCTTCTCTGAGACCTCACCAACAAATGCCAACTGTTGTCGAGATGTATACAAAGTGAAGGTGGCCTCCATATTTGTCACCACCTCACGATAACCTGCATCCAAATGGGCCCGGGCCCCTATAAATAAAGGCCTATCACATCCCCACATTCTTTCCTTACCACCAAATGAGTGAGATTAATAATTTCTTTGTACATCCTCCGCCACATCATCCCTCTAAAGATTTTGAAAATCTTCCAAATGGATCTTGTGCACTACTTCAAATGATGTTGCCCATTTGGACAACACATCCAACACCTCATTGCCAGTCCTTTTCACATGTGTGACCTTGTAATTACTAAAATTATTTAAATCATTTCTGATTTTTGAGATATATTTATTTAAAAACCAGGCATTTGTTTCACCTTTGACGATTGCATTAATGATGATTTGTGAGTTCCCCTCAAGGTGTAAATTTTGAACTCCGAATTTCAAACCCCACTAAACCGCCAAAAGGGCTGCTTGGGCTTCCGCTTCATTACTCACACCCCTTTCAAGATGGATTGGAAAATATTGCCACGTACAAGCTATTTGAATAATCTATGAATTATTTGTCACGTTTGCTCAAATTTAAATTATATTCTTCATTTTCTGACAATATTAAGGCTTAACATGTAAAAAACCAAACCATATCAATGGTAATTTACAAGGGAAAATCTATGTCTAACACTTATTTTATCCTTACAATTTTGCTAACTGAGGATGGTATGAAAATTGATCCAGATTCTTTGTCTGCTTATTGAGAAGTTTCTGCAGATTTGATGTTCTTAAGATAATTTTGACACTTTGTACATTTGCTGATCCAAAAAGGATCATGGTGAATAAAGTAACAAGAAATAATGTTTTTCCCAAATTTTGAAAATGTGCAAGTACTGCTGTTTTGTAAAAGAAAAATTCCCTGCCAAGTGAAGTGATGAAAATGTCTGAATACCATGGAGAATGATCCATGAACCATGGCATAAGATAGAATACTACATATGACAGAATGCGAGGACAAAAGAAACAGAAAATAGCAACATGCCATGGCGCAAGCAATAGTTCCGGAGATGGATAGTCACAGCTTTTGACATTTCATTTTTTATCTTGGAGGGGCTTCCAAAGCATAGGAGGACCACACAATGGATTGAAAAGGAGAGTTAGAAGTTTGTTTGAAAATCCTAGAAGATTAAGGAAATGCTTACACACCATAGAAGCAAAAGAAAAGGGAGTTCAAATTCACAAAGAATCAATCAGAGTAGAAAGCAACTTGAAGTTCTGAACACCCTTTTTGTACTTGTTTCCAGTTAATACAAACATTAATTCATGCTATTGGCACCTACCATGCTAGTTTTCCTCCCTTAGTGGTCACTTCCAAGGTAAACTGTGTTTTCCAATCTGTTTGTATTGATGAATTGTCATGTTCCCTTTTCAAATTAAAGATGATCAACAACCCTTTTTAAGGGTAAAGGAAATATTTTTAAATTAATGATTAAGTTGGTCTTAATATGATTTGAAAATTAATGGAACGGACAACTTAATATTTTATTTTTCTATGGGCTGCCTTGGGGCATAATAAATCTTTTGTAACTCGCAAGGAATATTAATCGGTTTTGGGAGTGGGAGTTATAAACTAATTTTAGAAGGAAATATCCAGTGAACCACGGGGACGCGTCCCCCCCCTTTTTGGGCGCGTCCCCCCGTCAGAGACGTCTCGGGGACGCGGGGACGAGGACGCGACGTCCCCCACCGTCCCGCCACCGCCACCCAAACTCCGCCGGGACGTGGAGACGTCCCCGCGTCTCCGCGTCTCCCAGGGAGACGTGGAGACGTCTGGGCGTCTCCTGGGGGACGTCTGGGCGTCTCCGTGGGAGACGCCTGGGCGTCTCCCTGTCCCTCAAGAGACGTCCAGGCGTCTCTCAAGGGACAGGGAGACGCCCAGGCGTCTCCCGCATTCCCACGCAATTAAAAGACATTTTTGCTTATTTTTTTAAGTTTTTTATAACATGTGCTTTTTGGGGGGGGTTAAGGGGTAACCCTAATTGGACGTGGGCCCCACCCTACCCCCCAAAACAACACAAAAGCATGTTTATTTTGGATTTCACTCTCATTTTGCAAAACTGATTTTTTTTCCAGCAGCTTGAAGAGGAGGAAATACTGGAAGAAGATTGATTGAAGGGGTGAGAAAAGTGACTACAAGCGTGATAGGAGCTAGAAGAAGAAAGAAGAAGAGGAAGAAGAAGATTCTTCTACATTTTGGAGAGATTTTTCAAGCACAAGGTAGGGTTTTTCAACTTCTTCTTGTTTTTTTTTTGTTTTACTTTCTGATTTTCATTGTTCTATGTCATTTTTGGTTTTTTTAATTTCTTTTCCCTATTCATCTCAAGACTCAAAATGAGATTTGATGTTGAATCTTGAGGGCAAAATGATTCATCATTTTGCCCTCAAGATTCAACATCAAATCTCATTTTGAGATGAATAGGAAAAAAATTTAAAAATATATTGTTAAACAAGGCTGATTTTATTTTTATTTTTATTTTTATTTTGTGAAATGCAGTGTCAATTTGAAATTTTCACAATGAGCTCCCAAGGCACGAGTGAAGATAACATGGAAATCCATTCTCATAGTGAGAATGATTCAAAATATGAACCTGAAAATGAGGGGGGTGACCATGGGGCTGATCCTGGAGGCCAATCTAGTTATATGGCAAGTGCAGCAGCTAGTACAGGTTGCCCTTCAGAGTTGTTGGCACCATATGCTAGGGGTCATTTTGATCCTAAGGCTCCTCTAAAACAGTTTGCTTCACAAATATCAGTACAAGGCACTGCATCACATTCAAGTGGGGGAACAAGGAAGTGGAAGTGCAATATTTGTGACAGAGAATGGTTCGGTAGCATTAGCAGGGTGAATGCACACTTTCTATTTTGGAGAGGAAAAGGCGTGAAACATTGTAAGTTTTTGGAGGAACCCAAAAATATACATTACAGAATTGAGTTTAACAGGCTTTGGGGGGTTCCAGATGACACAAATATTTCAATGCCTACTACTTTGTCTGCTAGGGCATCACTTCACGACAGCCAGAATGTGCCAGTGCCACATACTTATCATGCTTCGCAGGCGGGAGGAATGATGTTTGGATCTCCATCTACTTCCACTTCTACTGCTGCCAGGGCTGGGAAACGTAAGTTGCATACACCACAGAGCAACCCCATTGCTGATATGTTTAATGTGCAGCTGAGAGATGAGATAGATGAATCCATTGGCAATTTCTTCTTTGCCAATGGCATTCCATTTCATGTTTCACGGTCTCCTTATTATAGGAAGATGATAGATATGGTGGCCAAGGGAGGACCATCTTATGTGCCACCAAGGGAGACGAAAATGAGGACCTCGATCTTGGATAAAAGCTATTCCAAGATCAATATTTTGATGGAGAAGATGAAGGCATGTTGGGTGGCATCGGGGTGCAGCATAGTTATGGATGGGTGGACGAACATTAGCCATCGTCCACTCATCAACGTCATGGTCACATGTGCAGAGGGCCCATACTTCCTTAGAGCAGTTGATTGTACAGGGCATCGTAAAGATGCTGATTTCCAGTTTCAAGTCCTCAGGGAGGCTATTGAGGAGGTTGGGCCACAAAATGTGGTCCAAGTAGTGACAGATGCAGCCTATGTGTGTAGAGCAGCAGGGAGACTCGTTGAGGCAGCCTATAGACACATTTGGTGGACCCCATGTTGTGTGCATGCCATGAACAATGCACTCAAGGACATGGGGAAGATTGACTGGATTAGAGGAGTGGTCACCGATGCGAGAGATGTGCAGATGTTTATCTGCAACCACCACATTTCACATGCACTCTTCAGGACCTTCGTGAAGAAGGAGTTCTTGAAACCAGTTGAGACTAGATATGCATCCTATTTCATTCTCTTGGAGAGAATGATTGAGTTGCAAGAGGCATTGCAACTCATGGTTATGACTAATGAGTGGAATAGGTGGGTTGAGGCCAAGACAGAGCAGGGGAGAAGGGTGAAGGAGATAGTGAAGAGTGATGTGTTTTGGACTGATGCGAAATACATTGTCTCCATCATTTCTCCAGTATTCCAGGTGATCAGATATGGGGATGGGGATGCACCTAACCTTGGAGAGGTGTATGAGTGCATTGACTCTATGCTTGGCCAGATGAGGGCTGCTGTGCGAGTGAAGGACCCCTCTCTAGCATTCTACAATGAGCAAATCCGGCCTATCATTCAAAGTAGATGGGACAAGTTGAACACTCCTTTGCATATGGCTGCCTTTGCCTTGAATCCTAAGTGGTACAAGGCTAGACCGGGTAGAATGACACCGATTGAGGATGATGAGGTGAAGGCGGGTTTCTTTAGGTGCATAGAGAAGATGTTTGATTCCAGAGATGCCGGCACAATGCGCACTGAGTGGGGAAGATTTGCCACTCTTAGAGGTTATTCAGATGCGGCAAAGATGGATATAGACATTATGGCACAGGAGGACCCACTTTTGTGGTGGAAATGTCATGGCCTGAAATCTTTGACCACCACTCTAGCCATCCGTCTGCTATCCCAGGTTTCCAGTTCTTCAGCTGCTGAGAGGAACTGGTCTACATATAGCTTCATCCACTCTCTTAAGAGGAACAGACTTACCTCTAAGAGAGCAGAGAAGCTTGTGGCTGTACACAGTGCTTTGCGTCTCATTGACCGCAAGACACTTATGTACAAGGAGAGTCCAGCAGCACGATGGGATGTAGAGCCAGAGGAGCCTTCACAGATTGATGAGGATGATCCTACCACTTCAGATGCAGGGCTAGTTGGTGTGAGCTTGAGGGACCTTGATCCTTAGGAGTCCAGCAGTTCCAGTGAGGAGGAGTTTGCAGATGATTAGAGGCCTCCATTAGCTACAGTTTGAGTTTTCACTTTTCAGTTTTGTATTTTGTATTTGACTCGTCTCTTTTGTAATGCTATTGCTACACGTATTTGTATTTGGCTACTCATTGTAATGATGAATCATGTAATCATCTTTATTATTATAGACTTTGCAATGGCATCAGATATTCATATTTTTCGTTTTCCTTTTTCGATATTCATATGATAGAAATGAGAAATCTCCAATTTGACAATTTCATTTGTCAAATTTTATTTACTTTTAGTTTTAGCAATTAGCATTTAGCAATTAGTTACGTATCACTAATCTAAGTAATCTACTAATCTTGGTATTTCCTATAGTTTCATTTGAAATCTAATTCTTATACTGTTATACTGTTATACATCTTTTCAAAACTAGTTTTTCAAGTACTATATGTATATATATGAGCACCACCACCCTGCCACCCCCCCGC